>NC_048305.1:103363935-103557788 GCF_013100865.1 Trachemys scripta elegans | reverse complement strand
GATTGGCCGAACCTATGGATGCAGCAGGTAAACAAACCGGCCCGGCCCGCCAGGGGCTTTCCCTGGACAAGCGGCCCTAGTTTGAGAACCATTGTTCGAGTCTGACAGCAACCCAAGCCAGGAGAATGAGACAGCCCCTGCAATGAAAAATCAACAGCAAGTATTTGTACCTTTTTCTTTACTGTGGAGCGGGGGCCTGAAGCCAGATGGCTGTCTCCATTGTTGTGGGCACCATTTTGTGCCTACAAACAGTTCTGAGCATGAATGTTACCACCTAGAGATCGAACGACCTGAGGGTGCCCACTGCACAGCTGCTGAGCCCTCTGAGTGAGCCATATTGTGATATCAAAGTTTAAGGAGAACTCCCCATTAAAATCATGGGGAATCGTGGCCATTTTCACCACTAACCTAGCAGTTAAGGGAGGAAGGATGGTCTTGGGGTTGAAACTGGATTCAGACCCAAGAGATCTGATTTCTATTCCTGACTGCCACAGACTCCCTGAGTGACCTCGGGCAAGTCACTTAGTCTCCCTTAGGCTATGGCTAGTGGTGTGGTTCTCAGCTGGCATAGAGATACCTGCTCTAGCTCTCATTGGGACAGCTAGTCCATACTGCCACTCACGCTCTCGGAGAGCTAGCGCGATTATGTCTGTGTGAGCTGGGAATCACACCTCCAGCTCCAAACGTAGACGTAGCCTTAATTCCTGATTCGTCAAATATTAATACCTCCTTTTCCCCACTCATCTGTTTAGATTGCAAGCTCTTTGGGGCAGGGTTTGTCTCAATATATATGTACTGTGCCTACAACGATAGGCCTCAGATCTCGGGTGAGGTCTCTAGGTGCTACTGTACTAGAAATAACAGCGGTGTGTAATATCATTACGCTTTAATTTAACGCGGCCGTCTGCTTTATTTGCTTATAATACTTATTTGCCTTTTACAAAAGTGGGTGCTGGGTTTTTGAAGAGGGCTGGTTGAATGATACAAAAAGCGCCTTGCAAATACAGGTAATGGATTCATCGGACATTATTTGTGGGCTTGTGTGTTTCATTGTTCACAAGTACTGAGACAACAGCCAGTTTATTCATGATGATTGTCACAGAGCCCCCCAAATTTCACACATGCTCATAGCTGATTATCTAGCTGAAAAAAAATCTCTCTTCTCTTCTCTTCTCTTCTCTTCTCTTCTCTTCTCTTCTCTTCTCTTCCACCACTCATCACTGCACAGTAGTATCCGAGCGCCTGCCAGTCATGAATAAGCAATGCCACTGGCATCTGTCATGTGTTGTCTGTTTGTGTTGTTTATTCTCCCGTTTAAAAAGTTTTAGCCTCCAACCAGGAAGCCCAGACGACATTATGTGACGCAGGCGTTATGTAACACATCGTGATTAGCTGAAGCAAACCGTTCGCAAACAATGCACAGGCACAGATTTGTATGCATAATTTATTCAGCAAATACTTATAACTGGAAATGAAGAGTAGCAACCAGGGATTTGCAAACAGAAAACATGGATTAACCTCACCTGTTAATTTATTTGCGGTTGAGCCAGCAAACAGCTCTCTGGTCAAGCGTGGCAACTCGGCGAGCTACTGAGGGAAAAAGAGAACTCTCCCAGATTTTACTGTCACTGGTATTTGACCTCCTAAACTTAATCTTTCATTCAGGTTCTCCTAAGTAGGAAGCTATATAATTTCACTATTACAATGTTTGTTGGGAAAATGAGCCAGACATGTTAACTGTGCTGGCTGCACCATGAAATCAGTGCATGAATCTGTGCTTGGAGAGCATTTTAATTTCCTTGATCAGGAAACTTTGCAGTGCCTTTCCCACACACCCTAACATGTTTATTAGCTAGTTGTACAGTGTAGGAATCTTTTAAAGCAGGGTCTATGTTTGTAACTTGGATCATCCCCTTTTATCCTTTGCAGTTTGTTTTATTGACTTGCTTTTTCAGAGAAACAGTTTAAAAAGAGAAAAAAAAATGTGCTTTTGCCCTGCATTGTTCTATGAAAGCATCTCCCTTCAGCCCTCACCTTCTGTTCAGATGCCCCCAGCCTGCAAATAGAGAATGGCAGATTTGTGTTCTCTAGGCCCCAGATGGGGCTCCTTTCTTCCTCTTCTGTAAGTTAATGGCGTCTTGCTGAGACCAACTGGGCATGTAGAGATTTGGGCAAAACTCACAGCGGTGGTCTCATAACCCCAACGTTTCACGGCCTCATCCCAACATGACAGCCAGCCCCTGTTGGAGGACGTAGA
Source organism: Trachemys scripta elegans (assembly GCF_013100865.1). Classification (NCBI taxonomy): domain Eukaryota; kingdom Metazoa; phylum Chordata; order Testudines; family Emydidae; genus Trachemys; species Trachemys scripta. Next base: position 103,555,531 of record NC_048305.1, on the reverse strand, counting down.
TGGCTGTAATGTGGTGCCAAAGGATACATGAAGGGTTACATTGATTACAGGGCGGATGGATTTGTTTATCAATTGTTAAATAAATGAAGACTATCCTAGACCACCAGCAGGCAAAGGTGCTCAAGAAAGACCCTTTATCCTGGCATTCAGAGGAGACAAGATCACATTTGGCTGATTTATATGGTTCTGCTGCTGAATTAGTAATGAAAGAAAAACCTGTTTTGATCATCAGAAAGATTCTGTTTTGTTTTTTTTTCTTTTAAACCGGATCCACCTCTCTTCAGTATTGCAAGTTTATGGGACAGATCCGCAGTGGATGTAAATCAGTGTACCATCACTGAAGTCAATGGAGTTCTGCTGATTTATGCCAGCTGAGAATCTGGCCTAATTTCTTAACAGCCAAAAATTGTTGTACAGCCACTATATATGAGTACAGATGCCTACAGGATAGAGTTCGGGCCAAAACTGGCCACTGAGGATTTGTGGAACAGATAGCAACCCTCATGCTTCAGGGCAGAAGCAAACCTCTAAACACTGGTGGTCAGGAAGAAATATTCCCCGCAGACAAGTTATTCCATAATTCCATTACAACCTTCCTCTGAAGCAGGTGGCACTGGCGAGTGTCGGAGACAGAAACTGGACTAGATGGACCATAGGTCTGATCTAGTTTTGCAATTCTCATACTCCTCAGATGTAAGGTGTTGTAGGAGTGCTAGCAGCCGGGATAGAAAGGAGAGTTTGCAGATCTGCAAAATCTTCGTAGAGCTCCAGTGAGCTGTTGAACAGTCTCCAAGGGAAGTGACGGAATTTATAATTATTATTTTTTTACTATCACAGTAACACCGAGATCAGTGGTTCTCAGCCTATTTACCATTGTGAGCCGCATATGCATCTCTCTGTATTATGTGGGCCGCACCTACGCAATATATATACTACTTGTATGGCCCTAAGGATGTCACATGGGCCACAGTGGTATGCTGATTGGGCCACAAGCGGGTTGTCAACCCCTGATCTAGAGCTTCTAAACAAGGTCAGTGCCCCATTGTGCTAGGCGCGGTATATGCTCAGAGCAGGGCTGGCTCCAGCATTTCTGCCGCCCCAAGCAAAAAAAAAAGCCGCGATCGCAATCGCGACCGGTGGCGGCAATTGGGGGGGGGGAAAAAAAAAGCCGCGATCGGTGACGGCAGTTCGGCGGCGGGTCCTTTGCTCCTAGCGGGAGTGAGGGACCTGCCGCCCCTGAATTGCTGCAGGTGCCGCCCCTCTCCGTTGGCTGCCCCAAGCACCTGCTTGTTAAGCTGGTGCCTGGAGCCGGCCCTGGTTCAGAGTATGAGATAGTTCCTGCCCCAAATTGCTTTCAGCCTAAATAGACAAGACTGAAAAAAAAGTGTGAGGGGAAGTGATTTGCCTGAGGTCACATGACAGGTTGGTGTTAGCGCTGGGAATAACACTCAGGTCTCCTGACTCCCAGTTTAATACCCTATCCCCTAGGCTATGCTGCCTTCATTAGACCCCTTAGAACTCGCCTGGACACAGCAGTAGGTATACTAGAGAACACCCCTACATTGACTGGGCTGGAATAGAGACCTAATAGGTTTTTCTCTCTCTCTCTCTATAATTTCTTTGATTCTGTGCGGAAACCCACCAAATCCCTATTTGGGGATTTTGCTAATTCGCTTGCAAGCAGCCAAATTACCACCATATGGACAAAGTATTGTAGAGACTGATTATTAAGAGAGAGCATTCCGCTGCCACCGTACTGGGGAAGTGCTGTCGGGTTTCATGAACAAAGATTTTAAGAGCAGCCAAGGATGAAAATTCATCCCATTAGCGGCAGGAAAGTATCTTCCCTGGAAACTCAGCGAAAGAACCAAGAAACCAGGCAAACGGCTCTATGAAGAGGACCATGAATAACTGCAAAGAGCGTAGAGCACATGCCAGGGAAACAGGACCAACCGAGCTTTACTTCAGGTCTGCCCAAGACTCACGTGGCTGCCAGCAAGTTGGGTGAGAGGAGGCCACAAGAAGGGTGACTAGGAATAGCCTTGATTCCTAAGATGGCTTCTCTGCTGCCCAGGCTGGAGGTGAAAGTTGTCCTAGTCAACCAATCAGAATGCTCAGGTCCCAGTGTTCCAAATTCTAATTGAACATCTTCAGAGGCCACCAATATTTGTCTGGTACCTGCTGCCATTTCGCAGCACTCGGCTATGTCGGACATATCAGCATACATCAGCCACTCTCTGGACATCTAGCACACAGGGGGCAGCAAAGGGGTTAAGAAAGGCTCGAATGAAAAAGCAATTATGAGGCCCATCATTTATAATCTACCGCAGCTCCTACTGAACGTCCTCGTTCGTACATTTACTAGATATTTTACGATCCTTTTAAGGAGCTTCCCCATACGTAAAGTGGCACCATATCCCTATTTGCTAAATCTGACCTCCAGGCTACCTGTGCTTAATGGAGCAGACGGCTAGCAAATTAGATCCAGTAATTGAGCATTTTCAGAGCAGCTGTTGTCAGGTACCACCTGTTCTTAAAGAAGGTTAAGAGAAAGTAACTTGGGGCCAGATTTTGCCTTTCGATACTCCTGTGAATTGTACATTGAAATCAGGGGGGAATTTCATGCATGAATCTGGTTCTTAATAAGGGACTTTCATACTGAAGAAAACTCTTAAATTAGAGGTGAACCTAAAAGATCTCCGTGTCTCTCTCTCAAGGGTTTGCCACAAATTCTCTCACGTCATTTCATCCATCAAAGTCATAATGCTGTGTCTGTGATCCCATCACCATATCTGTGACAACAGATTGGTATGTCACAAACAAAACTGACTGACATCACCCGAGGAGCTGCTGAAGGAGGAGCTACTGGGGAGTGGGAGAAATCCCAAGCTAAGCCACCAGCCTCTGAAAGAAGGACTCAGAGGGGAGCTCACCACACAAATGACTTTTTGTATAAATGTTCTTGTTTCAAGTTTCTTCAGGTGCAAAATCTCCCTGTTTGACAGCCCATCAATCACATCTGGGGGCACCATCAATAAAGCTGTCCCTGTATTTCCCTTGGGTTTGAAGAAAGGAAACAATCCAGCTGTTAATATAAAATTAACTCTCTTACATTAAACAAATCATTATAGGAGTCTTATTTTTTAACCATGATGGCACGAATTTACATTTCCTTGTAAGGCACACATATATTGGTCCAAATTTAGCCCTTGTGTGTGTTAGATGGATGCCTCTCCATTAGCATCTCTGGGGGTGCACCTGTTTATCCTTGGGGGAATTTGACTCCTCATTTCTAATGCCATTTGACGACTGCACACTGGGAAGTGGTGCAGTGGGAGTCACAAACTGGCAAGACATGGCATCTCCGCAGGGGAGGGATAGCTCAGTGGTTTGAGCATTGGCCTACTAAACCCAGGATTGTGAGTTCAATCCTTGAGGGGGCCACTTAGGGATCTGAGGCAAAAATCAGTACTTAGTCCTCCTAGTGAAGGCAGGGGGCTGGTCTCGATGATCTTTCCAGGTCCATTCCAGGAGATAGGTATATCTCCATGTATTATTATTATAACAGATTCACAGATTTTAAGGCCAAAGGGACCACTATGATCATCTACTCTGATTTCCTGCATAATGTAACCCAGTGATTCGTGCAGCTGGTCCAATCACTTGTTGGCTGAGCTAGAAAGATGTCCAGTGATGGAGAATTTACCATGATCTTTAGTAATCTGTTCCAATGGCTAGTTACCCTCAGAATCCTAAAGACGTGCGTTTTATTTCCAGTTTGAACTTTGTTGACTTCAACTTCCAGCCACTGGATTTTGCTTTGCCTTTGTCTGCTAGATTAAATCACTGGTGTCAGATAGCTTCTCCCTGTGTGGGTAATTATACATCAGGATCAAGTCTCTAGGCTCTGGTCTACACTAGCGGGGGTGTCGACCTAAGATACGCAACTTCAGCTACATGAATAGCGTAGCTGAAGTCGGCGTATCTTAGGTCGACTTACCTGGCCGTGAGGACGGTGGCGAGTCGACTGCTGCCGCTCCCCCGTCGACTCCACTTCCGCCTCTCGCAAGCTGGAGTTCCGGAGTCAACGGGGAAAGTGATTGGGGATCGATTTTATCGCATCTACACTAGACACAATAAATCGACCCCCGATAGATCGATCACTACCTGTTCCAAATGCAATGTGAAAGCAAAGGGGATAGGGTCCAAGCCTTTGTCTACACAGATCGTGCTCTTAAAATTTCCCACCAATGCAGATCCCCTGGTGGTAGCAACAGTGTGTTGAAAAGTTTGGCATTTTTACCTGTACAGTTATATAAAGCTATTGCCATTGATATCAGCTGAAGATCTGGCCCCTGTTTCTTCCCTGGCTCTTTTGCTCATGCAAAGAATGCAGGATGAGATCCCAATGGCTTGTTGTTTAAGTGTCTTTCCTTCCATTTCTCCCCTGCCAAACATTTTCTTCACAAGTTATGAAGAGCGGGATGGATTCTCTCCCTCCCTCTCTTAATCTTCTGGCTACATTGGTGCGGGCATATAGTGGAGATCTCCTTTTCAGTTCACGTGTTTCCTCGGAGCTCAGTGTAACCTTCCTCTACGCCTCATCTTTCCAAAGCTCTTAATGCAGAATCCTTCTCCCCGCCCCCCACTGTGTCAAAAGCTTTCTCCGAGTTGATGAATCCATGCACAGTGGTAGGTTATATTCATTTGTCTTCTTCTCCAGTTCATTTATCACGATGAGGGCTCTGTTGTGGGGAGTCCTCCTGGAAAGCCTGTTTATTCTCCTGGCTGGCTGAAATGCAGCATTTCAATCAGCTGCTTGCTTATTACTGCTACCTAGCTGGAAAATCTAGACAGTACACAGAAGGGCGGAGAGGTCTTCCTTTGTCACTCTTCTCGTGTGGAAGAATGATAATAGCATTTTCATGTCTCTCCCACCGCATGCTGCGAACAGTTTTGCCATGGCTCTAATTTCCCCACGGCAACTGGACACTTCCAATTGTCATGCTCGTGATAGGAAGTCTTCACTTTGCTACTCACCTGTGAATAGTATAGCGTCAGTTCTGTCCTCTATTTCCTTCGCTCTGGGTGGTGTGGGACGAAGGGAAGCAAGCATCTTTAGGCTTTGAGAGGTCTGCTTGTATAGTAATAAACCCTTTCACTTCTCAGGAGCCCTCTGAAGATCTCAAAGCACATTACTACCATTAATTAAAGCCCTCTGTACACTGGGAATTTGAGCCAGATGGCTGTGAAAGTCCCTGGGAAGACTGGCAAAACCATGGTTTGACCTGGTGCGATTTACTCTGGTTTCAAGCAGTGCCATTTGTGGCTGATAGAGGTTTTGCCAGTCTACACAAAGTGTTTTCACTGGTGCTGCTGCCCTGATCCAGTATAGCTACCCCTCTGAATTATGCAAGAACATCAAGGGGTCTTACCGGTTATGTACAAATATCTTAGAGGACTGGCTTAAAAAACCGTATGCAGTAACAGATCTCACGGTGCTACAAGCGTATAATACCTGACTCTGTATCAGTTCTACCAGCAGTGAAAGCAGAGGGGACTGCTATGCCATTTGTACGTTTTCCTTAGCATATGAAACAAATGGACCCCACATGGGTGGATTCATCTGTGGGTTTATCATTCTTTTGACAGGTAATTTTCTCCATGGTGCATATAGCGGAGACTTTTGCAAACCACCTATCGATGGGTAAAATGACGTTGTTCTACCATTTGCTGCAAGGAGCAAGCCTTTGGGATTTGTTTACTTGCTGTTTGGTCCTCTTCCAAACCCCTTGGTTGGCCAGATTATTTATTAGACACTGTATATGTAGCAGGCCGTTGTCTAGAATATCTTCATATCTGGGCATGATCATCACAAATATTATTATCTGGTACAATGTTGCCTATGGGCCCCAATCAGGGATCAAGGCTCTATTGTGTTAGACACTCACATAACAAAAAGATAATGCTTACCTCAGAGAACTTACAGTCTGAGGGCTCATCGTCACTGCAAAGTTAACTTGAGTTATGTCACGGAGTTGGTGGAGACAAGGCCCTGCACCCCCGGCTTCCTGTGATTCACCATGACTCTCAGCCAGCCAGTAAAACAGAAGGTTTATTTAGACGACAGGAACACAGTCCAAGACAGGTCTTGCAGGTACAGACAACAGGACCCCCTCAGTTAGGTCCATCTTGGGGGGCCCCAGGGAGGCCAGAGCCCCGTCTGGGCTCCCCTCCATTTTCCCAGCCAGCTCCAAACTGAAACTCTCCAGCCCCTCCTCTGCCTTTATCTCTTTCCCAGGCCAGGAGGTCACCTGATCGCTTTGTTCTCCAACACCTTCAGTTGGCACCTTTGCAGGGGAGGGGCCCAGGCTATCAGTTGCCAGGAGATAGGGTGTCGGCCATTCTCTGTGCAAACCCTTGCACACCCCTCCCTATAGGGCTCTGCAACAATTGCACAGTCTTATCCCACCACCTAGATACTTAAGAAATGCATAGGGGAAACTGAGGCACCCACACAGTATTCAGAGAAAACATTAAGAACATTCCCACTTCATCACAAGTTACAACTGAAGTGTTGCCCCTAACTCCACCCACAAAAACTCTTCACTTGAGTGGTGCTTTCAACCCAAGCTGACTGGCCCTAGAAGGGTGAGCTCAAGTGAGCACAACTGACTAGCTGCTACCATGACCGCTCTGTGACATAGGCTAGCACCACTTGAATGCCACTAGTCCTCCAATACCTTCCCATGATTCTCTTCGTGTGCGCCGACAGGACAGACAAGTTCTACAGTTCACTGGGAGAGAATTCATAGGGTGGCTCAGCTCACTGAAGCACTAAGAACCATAGGATGTGCCCCCAGAAGTCTTAGCACCACACATGAGTGCAGTGCCCGTGTGGACGCTCTGCCGATTTGCACCAGCTCACGTGTTGGCCACATATATGTTTTCAAAAATCAAATTTCCTCCCCATGGTAATTAATAGTACCTCTGCTCACAAAAGAAAGAAGGAAAAAAGGAAATTTAAAAATGTAACGTATTTTTCATACCAATGCAGAATATTTCCTTTTTGCATTTTGCTCAACTTATGCAATGAGGGTCTGATTCACCGGTGGCCTGCAACTTCTGTTGTCATTTAAAACACTATCAGATCAGTCCATTAGCGTTTTACACCCACTTTGCACTGGGGGAAGTAGTTGCAAATGGTGCAAAAGAATCAGCTGAGTTGACCAGTCAGTTTCAATTTTGTTTACACCTTTATGGTGGGAGTCACCAGATGGTGCTGTTACATATAGCCCGTTTTTTTAGTGCTCAAGTAGTGTACAGTCTTTGGGAAATAACATTGTGCTAGTTTTGTTTCTTTTGGGGTTAGCAGGGGGTTTTGCTCTCAGTCTTAATCTCTCTAACTAGAGAAAATTTTGGGGCTAGAGCTGCTTCCTAGGCATTGGTGTTCGGGCCGAGATTACTAAAGGAGGGGCTTGCCTGAAAGCTGTTTGTGACCACCACTGTTCAAGGGCTGGTGTATATAGTGTAAGTAAACAAGTTACACTAAGGGTATGTCTATACTACCCGCCAGATCGGCAGGCAGCGATCGATCCAGCGGGGGTCGATTTATCGTGTCTAGTCTAGATGCGATAAATCGACCCCCGAGTGCTTTCCCATTGATTCCTGTACTCCACCGCCCCGAGAGGCGCAGGCGGAGTCGACAGGGGAGCGTCAGCAGTCGATTCACTGCAGTGAAGACACCACAGTGAGTAGGTCTAAGTACATCTATTTCAGTTACGTTATTCACATAGCTGAAGTTGCGTAATTTAGATCGATCCCCCTAGTGTAGACCAGGCTTAAGAAAATACAGACTCTCCACATCACTGATATTTCTTCCAATGGGAACAGCCCAGCGAGGTCCTGACATCTATTATAGCTTGCCACAAGAACAACAATGGTAAGGCCTGCTCCACATTAGAGAAATGAGCAGCAACTTTAACTGCTTCGATATAGTTTACTCTGGGTTTAAATTAGAGTGCAAGCCCGACTTTAAGGGTTTATACCAATGAAGCTAGATTGATGTGACTAATTTCTCCAATGTGGCCATGGACTCAGATCGCTTTAAATTCAGCTACCCTATCTCTATGCTGCACTGTTGGGGTTGAAACCCTGCAGGGGGAAAGTTTTATTTGTGTTTTAAAATGTTTCCCACTGGGATTTCAGAAAAGTGAGGGTTGACCAGTGTGACAGGTTCCATGCCCTGCCCTGCCCCTCTTCCAGAGCCCGATGGTTGTCCTAATAAAGTGCAGAGAGGTTTCCAGTTATGCAGCACCCGTGGCTTTATTTTTACTTACTTACACACACACACACACACACACACACACACACACACCCTTCTCCCACCACCAGCGTTGAGCTATATACAAGGCTTACAGGGTTAGTTCCCGCTTTTCCTGCAGTCAGCCCATAGCTAGGAGCCTGACCTTTCCCTGGCTGGCTTTTCTTCTGGCTCCCAGCCCTTATAACTGCTGGCTTGTCAGGCCCGCAGGTGAAGCCAGTCCCCAGGCCAGGCATCAGGTCTGTTTCACCAGCCCCAATCTATTTCTCTTGATTGGAGCTGGCTGAGCAGGGGTAATTAGGTGCTTTTGCACCAGCACCCTGCTACAACCGGGTTTAGGGGTTTGTAAAAGCAGATTGCCAGCACGACCTAAATTTGGGGGCATGCCGGAGCTGGGCAGGTGCTGCTGCAATCTAGACATGTAACCCGATGCAAGAGTGCAAATGGACTCTGCTAAGAAAACTGAGCCTTTCAATCATCACCTGACTTTCCCCTCTGGCTTTTGTCTCATGAATACGTCCAGCTGGGTCTGAAAATAGTTGAAAGCTTTCTCTCCCTGCAGGCCTGCATGGGTCAGTTCCCTAGTCCGAAACCTGCAGGTAATGGGCCTTATAAAGAAATAGTGTATTAATGAATTGGAAAGCGAAAGAAGAAAAAGATTCCTCTAGACAAATAACTTGGGCTAACAGCCTCTTTCTTTCAGCAATGCCGCTGATCCACTGCCGCTTGCAAGGAAGCCTTGTGAAGGCTGCTTGTCCAGGAAGGTTATCATGTTCACCGGGTATCATAGTAATATTTCACATTTTATATGGGGCCTTCCGTGCAAAGAGGCTCAGGAATTTGTGCTGCACTGTAGATGCAGAACCACCAAAATGCAGCCACTTATAGGGGGGCGAGGCAGCAACTAACGGTTTCACAAACACAGGCATGGCCCCTCCTGCCCTTAATCTGTCCTCTCTCGCCCCACCCTGCCAAAGCTTGTGAAAGCAGGGCCACTGTGGCTTTTGCACAGCCACTATATATGACTACAGCTGCTTCTAGGCTAGAGTTGGGGCCAAAACTGGCCACCGAGGATTTGTGGAATGGACATGAACCCTCATGCTTCAGGGCAGAAACAAACCTCTAAACACCGGCGGTCAGGAAGAAATATTCCCTGCAGACAGGTTATTCCATAATTCCATTACAAGGCTCCCTGCATCTTCCTCTGAAGCAGTGGTACTGGTGAGTGTTGGAGACAGAAACAGGACTGTGGGTCTGCTCTAGTTTGGCAATTCCTAAATTCCTCAGCTGTAAGGTGTTGGAGGAGTGCAATCTATTATATCAATAGCTATGTTTGCCAAAGCAAAAAGAAGTCCATAAAACAAGTGTGGATCAATTACCATAAAAACAGTTTAATAGATTGATAGTGTTTAAAGGCAGAAGGGCCTGTTAGATCAACTAGTCTGACCTCCTGTATAACACAGACCAGAGATTTCATCCAGTTACCCCATGTTGAGCCCAATAACTGTATCTGTCTAAGCAAAACTTGTGTTTGGCTAAAGCATCTCTTGCAGAAAGGCACCCAGTGCTGATCTGAAGACATGGAGAATCCACCATGTCCCTTGGTAGTTTGTTCCAATGTTAATCACCCTTACTGCTAAAAATGTGTGCCTTATTTCTAACATGAACTTGGCTGGCTTCAGCTTCCAGCCATTGGTGGTTCTTCTACCTTCCTCCACTGGATTAAAGAGCCCATTAGCACCTGGTATTTTCTCCCCATGAAGGTACTGAAGCACCATAATCAACTCACCTCTGCATCTTCTTTCTGATAAGCGAAACAGACCGAGCTCTTTAAGTCTCTCACTGAGGCATTTTCTCCAGCCTTTGAGTCATTTTATGGCTCTGTTTTGCAACCTCTCCAATTTTTCAACATCCTTTTTAAAGGGCATCAGAACTGGACGCAGTATTCCAGTACAGCTCTCACCAATGCCATAGACAGAGGCAAAATCCCCTCCCTGCTCCTACTCACTGGTCCCCTGTTTATACATCCGAGGATCAGATTTGCCCTTTTTTGCCCCAGCATCACATGGGGTGCTCATATTGATTTGCTTGTCCCCTGTGACCCCTGAATCCTTTTTGGGGTCACGGCTGTACAGGAGGCAGTCCTCCACTCTGCAGGCATGGCCTGCGTTCCTTGTTCTGAGTTAAGTTCTACCAGAGCTATTTCAAATTCAGTCACCGGATGGTTATGGCTTGTTAGAATGCAGGTGTCGGAAATGGAATCATCACCGGCAACTCTTCACTTTACAACTTTAGGCAGCTAGAGTCCTCCTCAATTCAATTTATTTTTATGCAGTGTCTTTAATACACCGTCTCTCCAAACGCTTTAGCAGATAGAACTCGAATAATGAGATAACGCTTTACAGAACTGCGTGCAGCGACTCTCGGACGGGCAGCAAGGGAAAGCAATATACGGAGATAGACCATAGAGTAAAAGGCGGCGACAGCTGTAATTTAGAAGCAGCGATAACATAAACAAGCATTCAGGCAGACTATTATTGTGAGCAGCAAACCGATGGGTACAAGGAAAGGCTGGTAGCTAGGTGTGCTTTAAAGGAAGGAATTATGGAGAAATTTAAATTGCGGGAGTATAGGCTCAGAAGGAGTGAATTCTAGATGGATATTTCCAGACCGCTGGATCAATGTATGAGGAAGAGGAACCAGTGTTCTGTGTTTTTACAGAGCCTAGTAGAATGGGGTCCTAATGCATGACAGAGGGTCCTAGAAACTACAATATTACATATAATAAATAATAGTGCAATAATATGTAACATGGCCCTCATCCAGCAAAGCACTTAAGCATGTCAGTGGATTTCAGTGGCAGTGCCCAGATGTTTACAGTCATGAATGTCATGTGCTCAAGTGCTCTGCTACACTGGGACCTATGGGCTTAATCAGTGAGACCCCCATCCGTTGGCTTTGCTGAGATCAGGCAGTTGACGTCTCAAGAGGGGACAACTCTAGAGAAGCAGAGAGAGCAGGCAGTACGAACCAGAATCAGGAGATCAGAGGGAGAGAGTGGAACAAGCCTGCTGAGAGTTTTCCATCCAAGGAAGTCAACTTTTAACTGGATTTGGAAGCAGATTGGGAACTACCAGACTTGGAGGAGGGTTGGGTGTGATAGGACGTAGAGAGGTATTCGGTACAGTATTGCTAAAGATATTAGCTCAATTCTTTTTTGTTGCGAGTTGGGTCCATTATTGTAAAACCGTGTGTGTAGTGGTCAGACCAAGCCTGTGGAATCAGGAGACCTGGGTTATACGGGGTCCTATATATATACAGGAGACCTGAGGGAGGGATAGCTCAGTGGTTTGAGCATTGGCCTGCTAAACCCTGGGTTGTGAGTTCCATCCTTGAGGGGGCCATTTAGGGATCTGGGGCAAAAATCTGTCTGGAGTTTGATCCTGCTTTGAGCAGGAGGTTGGACTAGATGACCTCCTGAGGTCCCTCCCAACCCTGATTTTCTATGATTCTACTCCCAGTCCTGCCAATGACTCACTGGGGCAAATCACACACCCCTCTCTCTGTGGCTCAAACTCTCCATCCATGAAGTACTCATACTTGCACCACTTTTGTAAAGTGCTTTAGGATCCTCGGATGGAAGGCCTGACAGCGTGTGAGTGCAAAGCCTCGCTAGTCATAGGTGTGCTCTAATGCAGGGTTTCTCAAGCTCTGGGTCATGACCCAAAATTGGGTTGTCAGAATGTGTCAAAGGCCCTGGGAAGGAGGGTTGCAGAGTCCCCCACTCCCCAGCAGTGGCTCTGCAGCTCTGGTCCCATTGGCCTGGCTCTGTGTCTCGTGACCTGGTGCATGGGGTCACAGTTGTACTCAGGTTTGTCCCAGGCACCCCTCCGTTATGTTGATGGGGGCCCTGCTGGGTCACATTTGGGTGAGTGGTGTGGCAACCCCATGCACCAGGTTGCAATGCCACTCTTGCAAATTTGTCCTGGACAGCCCGCCCCACTCCCCCTTCAGGGGGCCTCGGTCAAACCTGAGCAGCATTGTGACCCTGGAGGCCACAACACCCGGAGCGGGGAGCTGAGCCCCACAGAACAGGAGCTGCTGCGATGGTGCACTTCTTTGGTCCTTATTAAGTCAATGGGTATGTTCTATATCGTGGGTAAGAAATATTAGTAAGTCAGAATTTTATTTTGCACAAAAGCTATTTACTGGGTCCTGAGCCCAAAAGGGCTGAGAACCACCATTTGAACGTGTGCAGGTGTCTCTGGGCCATTTGTTGACATAATGCCGACCAAGTCAAAGGACCTTATGTCGAGTCTAATGATGGCCCCTTCAGGGCGGTGTTGCTGCTAGGTTGATTGGTACATGTCCATAGACTTATTTTGACAGATAACCAAGTGGCTGTGAATTTAAGACTGAATTTTCTCCCATGCCTTCCTGGAATGGGGGACGCTCACCTCTTGAGCGCCTCTTGCTGCCGTGTGAAGTACTGCAGGCCTTTTCCCTCTCCTGGCACCCCCGGTGGGCTGTCAACCTCACGGTGGGTCTTCAGTGGCTCGAGGCCTTCTGTGGTTCTTTCCGCATTGCCTATTGCTGCAGGAGTGCCTCCATTTCCCCCCTGGTTTCAGGGGCCGGTCCCAAAAGAGCCCATTGCTCATACCAAGCTGTGATGGGGAGCCTACATTTGTGCATTTTGGAGTTCTTGCCAAACTCTTTCCTGTTGTTGGTCTGTCACCACGATCACCGGGAGCAGGTTGGCCATGGTAGCCACCTCTCTTACAGCTGTCACCCGATTTGCTCTTTTTCTTGACCGTGATAGGTTGATCCAAGGGGCTCACAACTTGATGCAAGGCCATGGTATCCACCCCTCTTACACACCCTCCGTGAAGCCCCTGGTACACCCCGTCACACCTTCCCACTCTCTCCATTACAATTCATAAAACGCCCACCTACATCTGTCCCGATGCCTGCAAAGCTCCCTCCTCTGGCATTAGGTAGGCTAGTGGCAAGCTACCACTTTGTTTTGTGGTTACCTCACCTTTCCTTGGTATGTCTAGTCCACCTGTTGGGTCCCGTCTGATTTTTGGACCATATGTTCCCTTGGTTAAACTTACCTGTACAACCCTGGGCACAATAGGGCCCTGCCTGGGGTTCCTGGGTGAAAACTAGTAAATAATAACAAGACTGCACAGGAAACAGATCCTCTCAGCTGTCTGTGGATGGGAATGCTTTACAGGAATGCAACTATTTATCTAGGTTAGGGACCTCAACAACCCTCACTGCTGTAGTAACTGATCACCTGCAAATCTTTAATGTATCTATCCTCACCACACCCTGTGAGGTAGGGCAGTGCTATTATTCCTGTTTTGCATATGGGGAAACTGAGGCAGAAATCAGCAAAGGGACTTGCCCAGGGTCGCACAAGAAGTCTATGGCAGAGCAGGGAATTTCACATAGGTCATCTGAGTCTGAGCCTAACATCCTAACCACTGGACCCTCCCTTCCTGCAATGCTGCCAGCCAAGAGTAAAGATTTCGCTGCTAAAAAGGGGGTGAAGCAAAGAGGTTGCTGCTCAGAATACAGTGTCAAGAGTCTGCAACAGAATGAGAGTAACCAATGAACCAGGACGCTGCTTCTCTAAGCTCTGCTGTGAGAATCCAGTTGCTTCTGCAAACGCTATTACAGCATCGCAACAGGAGAAAATAATGCCAGGAGTTCTTCAGCTCAGCTCCGCAGGAATCAAACCAATTACCCTGTGGTACAAAAAGGGTATGAGAAAAAAACCCCACCACAACGCCGATGTGATTTCAGTTGTAAATCTCTGCCCGTCATCAATACAAATCCAGCTCACCTGCTGCTTCATCAACGGCCCCGCTTCATTGTCCTAACCGCCAAGGGGGAGGCGAGCTGAGGGTCCATCACCTAGAGGCTGGGTCGGATCAGGAGCGGGTTGGAAGTGAGTTTACAGGGGGGAGCTGTGTTGTTTCCCATGGCGTCAGGGATTTGGGGGCAGAGAGGGTAACCCTGCAGTGAGTGAATGTTGCATGCTAGTCCCATCTGTGCCCAGGCACAGAAGATCTGAGTCTGCTACAGCCCCAGCTAGACAGGGCTTGCCTTTTAACCTTAAGCTGAAGCAGTTCATCCTGTTAGCTCACGGGGTTCCTGGTTCAGTCTTTGGTGTGCCGGCCAACATACCAGCTGCCACAGAGACTGGTTGCTGGTTATCCCTCAGTTGGTGAGGCTGGAGAATATTTGAATGATCCAGTGGAGATGGCTGGATTCACTGCCAGGGAAGTGTTTTGTCACTCTTAATGATACGCTGCTTTTGCTGAGCTCCAGAATGCCTGTGGCCTGCCTTCTGTAGCAGGGTAGCTCTGCCCAGCCCTGCCAATGCAGGGTAGCTCCTAAATGACACGATCCAGCCCCTAAATATTTGTCTTAAACACATTGGCATTTTAAGCAATAACTTGAATCTAAGTCGAGCTGGAAGATCCACAAAACTAAAATGTGGGTCTGATGTTCGAACCCCTCCAAACCGGGGATGTAGCTGATCGAGGGCTCGGGTCCCCCTCTCTGGGAGCTGTGAAGTTTGGGTCTGGATTCCAGTCCCTTGGTTCCAAATTTCAGCTCTAAGATCTTGGTTTGGGCCCCACAGCTTTAAAAAAAAAAAAAAAAGAAGAAAAAAGCCCAGTAAGGAAATGTGAATTTTGATTATATTTCATATAATGAGTTTTGAAAAGATTTGGAGCCGAATTAAAAATAAGAAAAAGCCAGGGAGATAAATGACCCTTATATTAAATTCAATTGGCTTTTGTGCAATTTGTTGCATACCGAAGCCTCGTTAATACATTTTGCAGAACGCTGGGCCATTTGTCATCTGAATCTTGCCTCTTGGAAAAAACTTCTCTCCTCTCTTCCGTTATTTTGTTCAAAAACCCAGCCTCTTCGGGCCCGATCCTCAGCTGGTGCCAATCGCATAGACCCCAACGGAGCGATGTCGATGGACATCAGGTGGGGATCTGTCCCATTGGCTTCAATGGAGCGATGACAGTAAACACCAGCTGTGGGTGTGTCCCAGTGACTCCAATGGGGCGACACCGATATACACCAGGTAGGGATCTGGCCCTTTATTTTTATTACTCCTTTAATGTAATGCTTCAAAAGTCCATATCTATTTCAATGAACATGTCCATTGTATATGTTAAGGGCCCTAATCTATTTCAGAACGTCCAGTTACATATTATTGTTATAGTATTATTCACATTTATTGGCTTTTATTTATCTCAGGACCCGGGCCTGCTTCTCTGTAGAAGGGAAAAGCTTTATTTCCATTGCATTTTCATAATTTCGTTTTCCTCTTCGCTCTGACATGTGTTGCCCATAAGCTATTAAAACTCTTTCTCCAGGGGTATGGTCCCCCCTCCACCCCTCTCCATCTGAAATTCACAACTTCATTCCGGCTGGATCAATGGCTGCAAATTTGCTTTATGACAAACCCGTGATGGATCAGAAAGGGCCTCAAAGTAGGGCGAAGCCTGCTAAAGTCAAGAGCACCTGACACGTTTGTTAAAGACCTCATTGACCTCCGACCCCAGGGTTGCTTGGGTATTGATTTTTTTAGGGTCTGGGCTCAATTGCGCTGGAAGTAGAGTCGTATAGAACAGCACGCTTGGCAGGGGGAAGGGAGCTCCATAATAGGATCAGATCGATGGGGAATGATTTAGAACCGAGGGACCTCAAGGCTTTGGCGTGAAAGTTAAGCAATAATCGAGTTTGCGGACTCTTGCTAAACAGTCCTGCAGAAGGCTCCGGGAAGCGTGCGCGATACAAAGGAAAGGGCTAGCCAGGAAGCCTGAAGAAACGAGCCGGCTTCTCGCTCCTTCAAATGGCTCGTGCAGATCAGGGATGGTTTCTGTGGCGGAGACGACAAGACCATCGTTAATCTTCAGCTCTCTGCTGTCAAAACCGTTTAACTAAATACTGTGTTTTTAAAAGAATGGGCCCCATCCTTCGCCGGGATCAATTGGCATCGTTGCATTGAAGTCCAGGGTGCAACGCAGCTTTACTTTAGCTGAGTGGCCTTGCTCAATAACTTTAAAGAGCTGAAGTCTAAGGCGCTGTGGGGTGAATGCTGTTATGCTATCCACTAGGCCAATCCAGATTTATCGGGGGGTAACTGAGAGCAGTAGTTGCATGTGATCATCGGTTAACAGATTCACTGGTCAGAGAGTGCAAAGTAGGGATGGGCAGGCCACATGCGGGGTTCCAAGCCCGTTATTTTAAAACATCTGTTTTTCATCTGAAATGTTTCCCTTTCCTAGCTAAAGGGAAACCTGTGCTGTTAATTAGGGGCTGAAGAACCTAGCATAGGGCTAATCTTTGCAGCAGGGACCATCTTTTTGTTCTTTGTTTCTACAGTACTAGCACAACGGTGTCCTGGTCCACAACTGGAGTGCATAAGCGCTACTACAGCACAAATAAATAATAATAATGATAAGTGTTGTAACCCAGTGGAGAGGACACTTAAGTGGGATTCAGGTGACTTGGATTCTAGTCCCAGCTTTGCCTCTAGGCTACTGGGTGATCATCGAAGTTCTATGCCTCAGTTTTCCCATCTATAAAATGGGCGTAATGTTACTTACCTCCTTTGTAAAGCACATTGAGGGCTCTGGATGAAAAGCATTATATAAGAGCTAGGTGTTGTTCTTGGAGCTGAGAGAATAATTGACTTTTTTGGGTTAGTTGGCTGAACCACTTCGGGTTGGCCCACAACAGGAATTTTTCAGTTTTTCTTCCTGAAACAAATAAACAGATGTTTTGTTTGTTTTGCGTCGAGCAAAACACTTTGACCCAAAACAAATTTTTTAATCTTTTTGGTTGTGTTTCATTTTCAAGTGTATTTTCCACTTTTTAAAAAAGAAATACATCTAGGAAATTTTGAAACAAAATATCAGTTTGGCCCAAATTCACGAATAGTTTTGGTCGAGTCAGAACTGCATTTTTTTGACTCATAAACTATTTGTCCAAAAAATTTTGTCCAGCTCTCATTATTATATCAATTGTTCTCTCCCTCCTCCAACTTTGCCCTATTTTGTCACTGGAATGTCGTTTCTCTCTGATCCTTTTTGCTGTACACAATATTCACAGGGAAACAGCAGGGAAACAGAACTCAGATCCTTTTTCCCCTAAAGCACAAATCACTCTGGTCAAAATAATGGAGAATCTCCATTAGCTGTCAGCAGTATAAGGCTTATGACACACAGTTGAGCAGTTCTGATTCCATCCACTAGAGGGCAGCGTGGTACACCATCCAGTGTATGACCACACCACTCTAGCTAGTTCATAAATATGGGTCCACGCCAATATGAAAATTTCTCATGGAAGATTTTACTATGCACATCGAATGAGAATCTGTAACTCTAGATCAGCGGTTCTCAAACTGTTGGTCAGGACCCCAAAGTCGGTCACAACCCTGTTGTAATGGGGTCACCAGGGCTGGCGTTAGACTTGCTGGGGCCGGGGCCAAAGTGGAACCTCAAACCTCTCTGCCCAGGGCGAAAGCTGAAGCCCGAGGGCTGCATCTCTGAGTGGTGGGGCTCAGGTTACAGCCCCCCCACCCTTGGGTTTCAGCTTTGGCCCCCCACCTGGGGTGGTGCAGCTCAGGTTTTAGCTTTCTCCCCTCCCCCCAGGGCCCTGGAACTCAGGTGGGCTCAGGCTTCAATCCCGGGGTTGCCGTGCAATGACGTTTCAGAACCTCTTCTCTAGATATTTCAGCACGTTATCACCTACGATATGCTGCTGCGTATCGCCTCAAATAAGATGCATAGAGGTGCCGGGATCTGCGTGCAAGGAGCTGGTTGCAAGATCAGGCCCTTAGAGGGTAACGTCATGACTCCCTTGTTAGAAATGCTCTAAGCAAAAAGCAAAGAGGCTTTTTCTGCTTGGAGAAAATGCAGGTCATTTCTCTCTCTAGTGGAGAAACTGGGCCTGGTTCTAATTAATAAATCAATATTCCCTGATAGCAAAATCGCCTTCTCTCTCCAGCCTGCACGCTTCCCAGAGACTGTGAAATGAGGAATAGGGAGAAAAGCACGACACATGTACGTTCAGAGTCTGCCCAAGGTTTCTATCACTTCGCCCTTCCGTGCAGGTGGTGGTGGCAAACCAGGCACCTGAGAAGAACCTGCATGCTGGTAATACGGAAGTGCTGCCATCAAAGGGTTAATATTGCCCTGTCAGAGCTAATTTGTCCCAATGCCCTTAGGCACTGACTTCCTCTCTACACAGGAGGTTTTCGGAAGAGGAACTGCTGTGACCAAGTAGCTTCACTTACCAGCCACATTGAGGCGGGATTCCAAGATAAAATGAAGGCAGGAATCGCCCTTGTTGATCTGTCCTAGGCATACAACACTGACTGGAGACAAAGCCTCCTCCTCAAGGTCTCCCACGTCATGCACTGCCGGAGAACAATTCGCCTCTTGGTGGCAATGACTGGGGACCGCTGGTTTAAGGTACATCTTAATGGCCAGATCTTTACACAATGCACGATCAACCTGTGGAACTCCTTGCCAGAGAATGTTGAGAAGGCCAAGACTATAACAGGGTTCAAAAAAGAACTAGATAAGTTCATGGAGGCTAGGTCCATCCTATTAGCCAGGATGGGCAGGGATGGTGTCCTTAGCCTCTGTTTGCCAGAAGCTGGGAATGGGCGACCGGGGATGGATCACTTGATGATTCCCTGTTTTGTTCATTCCCCCTGGGGTACCTGGCATTGGCCACTGTCGGAAGACAGGATACTGGGCTAGATGGACCTTTGGTCTGACCCCGTATGGCCATTATGTTCCTGGAGCCCAGAGCAGAGCGTTTGTGCTGCCAGTGGTCGACAGAGTTTGAAGGATTTCCCCCGGTGAACACACAAGATTCTCTCATGCTGTAAACAGGTGAGAGCGATTCATCCTGAACATCTCAGGTAACCTGGAAAAATGTCACTCGTGTCTCTTTAAATGTCGGTGTGGGGCAGGAGCTGTCTCTTACTCTGTGTATAAACAGCACCCAGCCCAACAGTGAGCTAGATGCTAAAGTAATACCAGTGAGCACAATCGTATACATAGGTTTAGAGCAGATGATAAGATGCATCCTTAGGAATCCAAATGAGGAAATGCAATAAATAAATCATTGTTCTGGACTGTCTCAGTGATGCACAGTATTTTGGAAAAATCAGTGAAGTCTTAATACTCTGGCAACTCGGCACAGCCTCTGCTATTAAACCTTTGCTGAGAGGTGGGGAGAAGCAGTCAGGGTTTTTTTGTGAAGCTTATAAAGTGTGGGGATTAGCAAGGTGTGATTACAGCGCTCCCACTGTATATTAAGTGTGTGAGACAATATATAGGCAGGCAGTGTGTGGCATGCATTATGGTTCGGTGTCATAGTTGACATTTTTAATATCCATTATTCAAAGATTGATTCCATGCCTGACTATCAAACCGCATCCAGTCACAAAGTGGGAGTAAAACACACAGCAAAACTGTCATCTTCTAAGAGCTTTACAAACATTAACGAATTCATCCTACCCAACACCTATCTCGGGGAGTCAGGTAAGGGCTGTTATTCCCATGCTACAAATGGGGGAACCCTAAACAAGCAGCTCCTAGTGGCAGAACTGGGATAAGAACGCAGGTTGGACTATGGGGGTGTGAATAGCAGGGCGCACCTTTATTGGTGTGAAAAGGTACCTAATTCGTGCTCACGGAGTCCTCTTCAAACAGGTACCTTTAAATTCATGCCCACAGCGTCCACATGGGGGAGTTACAGTACAGCGCTTTAGTGCATGCTGTAATTAACACCTCCGTAGTCTGAAGACCACTAGGCTGACGACACCACTCACTCAGCTTTGGAAAGGTTCTTCTATTTAGTACAGAAAATTGGAAACACAACATTTGCCAGAAAAAACTGGAAAAACGTCCAAGTGATTGGCATTTTGTGGGGTTTGAAAAGGAACATTTCTTCCACTCGTTCAATACATTTTGCCAACATTTGTATAAAATGTTTCCTTTTAGAAAATGTTTATTTTTAAAATTTTCCCTTTTTTCCATTTTTGCTCCCCCCCCCCAAAAAAAAGAAGAAAAAAGGTAAAATGAGAGGGAGGGAAGGAAAAACCATAAACTGTGTGTGTGTGGTGGTGATGTTGGGGGGGAGGAGGGGGAGATGACCAAGGAAATGAGAAAAAAACGACCTTATTTTTCACTTTCCAATTTCAGTGGGGAAAAAAATATGAAAATTTCCAAAAGATCAACATTTGCTGGGAAAATGCTCCGTTTAGAAAAAGGCCCTTTTTTTTCAATGAAAAAAGAAGTTTGAAAAATGCTGACCAGCTGTGCTGTTTACGTAGATGGTTGTGGCATCATTACATGAGTAGTAAAGGACGAGAGCTCTTTTCCGTTCTGTCCTAGTCTATTCCGGTTCTTATCCTGGTCTCATCCCCATAGTATCTGAGGTTATGTCTACACTGCAGTCAGTGGTGGGACTGCAGCTCCGTGTAGATGTACTTGGATTAGCTTTGATTGTACAAGCTCTGCTAACAATGGCAGTGAAGGGATGGCAGCAGGGGCTAGTTGCTAGAGTGTACGCCCAGGGTCCCGGGTGGTTTTGACAGCCAGGACTGCTGCTGCGTCACTGCTACTGGTACTCACGCTAGCTCGGGTCCGTCAACATGTGCTACAATCATGTAGACATACCCTCGGTGCCTTTTGTACCATTTCTTCTACTCCTGATTAGAAGCCAGGGGTCGTCCTTCCAGCCCCACCTCCATGATGTCTTCCATGCTGCCCTCCCTGCTTGGAACTCCCTTCCCACAATGTCACAGCCAGCTTCTAGGATCTGGCTCCTGCCCTGTTGCCTACAAAAAAATGAGTGAATTAATAATTAACAGAAAACCCAACCTAGACCATCAATATACCTCCCAAGCGTATTGGAAAACGGCCCGTTCTTATTCATGGCACCGTTGTCATCTCTCTGCCATTTCCCCCTTTTGATTTGTGACCCTCCCTTGTTGCCTCACTTCTGAATTTAAGTCTTGATGCAATAACGAGGCCCATCAGGGGCGAACCCAGAGCCCCTGTAGATCTCCATTGAAGTCAATGGATGGTCCCTTCCCTACGCACAGAGCTCATTGCAGGATCAGTCTTTGATTGTAAGCTCTTGTGGGCAGAAATTGTTTCTTGTACCCGAGAAGCCGCTGGCATGATAGCAATAAATAACAAGAATGACCGTGCAGAATAGCCATTTGGAGTTGAGCTGTGACCACGTAACCAAGTCATATAAGCCAGGGCCATATTTAAAATCTGTGTGTGGGGAGCGGGGGCTCCCAACTGCTCCTACAAGCTGGTATGGAGCTGCACATAGTATCATAGCGTGGGTCGAATATCAGACAGGGTCTGAATTAGTGCAGCAATGAAGAGAAGCTACCACAAACTCTAGGCGAAGGGACAAGTGACTCAAGAGCATCGAAATAGGGGCGGGGCCAAGTTCACACCTGGTGTGATTCCATTCATCTCGCTGGGCTTATTCCAGTTATCAGTTTGGCCCCCGGTCTTTTTGTTGTTGTACTAGTACCCTTGAGTATTCACAGAACCCCAGATGCAGACTATTTCTGAATGCAGATAATGAGTCTCGTTCATTTCTAATGTAACGCTGTCTCTGATGGAGTTACACCAGGTTTATATTTGTCCCCGTGTGATTACCAGTCTGATCCTGATCTGACACTAATTTTACCCCGGCGAAACCCAATTGACTTCAATTTACTTCTGATTTACACCAATGTCACTAAGAGCAAGAGTTGGGTTCTTTATCTCTTGGTACGGGCTCAGTTCACCACCATGTGACTCCATTTTTACTCCACCATAAAACTGGAGTGAATCAGGCCCGTTGTATTTAAATATCATTGATATCTTAGAATGAGTAACACATGGCTTCTACCACGTGTCCTCGCGCATGCTAGGTCCAACGCAGCAAGTTAGGTTTGCTCTTATCATTTCAGTATCTCTCTCCAGCACAATAAAAACATTTTAGCAAAGTCTTTGGGTCCGAGATTCCATTTCAGTTGAAAAATAATGTTAAGGTTCTCTTTACTCCCCGCCCCACACACACCACCCCACACTTGAAAGGAACCTGCCTCTTTAAGAAAGACTTGAGCTTAATCTATTTCTAGCGTACAAGAGATCAGTGAGGGATTGTGGGGACCCTTCCACTGACACAAATCTACATAATCGTTTTAAAATTCTCACCATTTCTTCCGATTATTCTCTTTCTGTCACTTTAGGGAGCTCTAAAACTGATTTTCTCTCCGTAATCTTCCAGTATTGCTTAGCACCCAAATCTCTAATATTTTAAGAAGATTATTTCATTTATAATTGATTGAGTGTATTTGCCAGATTGCTACTTCAAAGATGTTGTGCTTTAAATGGTTCAGGTATAGCATTACCAAGTTTTCCCTCCTGCCCTCCCCCCCTCAAAGTTTTGCATCCTTCATGCACATTTTTATGCGTTTTTATTTATATCAGCAACATGATGAATAGCTCAAAAAGATCTCCAAGGATGGAAGCCAACGCTAGCGTCAATCATTGATTCAGGCTTGGTTTTCTGTTCAAAAACCAGCTTACTTTGTCATCTGGTGGCAAGTCAAAACTGAGCAACCTTTGGTGTGGTCATGGGAGGAGCTGTTTGTTTGGGTGGGAAGGTGTTCGTAACAACTGCAGGGAATAAAGATCAGAGATCTGATAGTTCAGCTAATGCTGTTAACCTGGGGACATATTAGGCCAGATTGTGAGTTGTGCTCATTTGCATCAGCTGAAGATCTATAATTTGGAGTCCAACTGGTTGCTCCATCATTCTGCTGGTGTCTATATTTTGCACTTAGCAGCATCCAGGCTAAAATATGAGTAGGAGTTTCTTAAGAGGAGTAGTATCACATGGTGGTTACAACAGGGCCTGGGAACCAGGGCTCCTGGGTAATTCCCAATTCTACCCCTGACTCAGTGTGTGACCTAGAGTGAGTCACTTAATCACACCGTGCATCAGTTTACAGGTCTGAATAAAAAAAGCTGGTATGTGATGCCCCCCATCCAAGTGTAAAATTAAGTTGCAGGTGCCTTGCCCAGCCTGACCCAGGGTCCTTCCAACAAAACTGCCACGCTTTCCATGACATTCTTATTCAATCCACAGCCCATTGGAGCCAGTGGAAAGACTCCACTGATTTCAGCAGTCTTTGAATCACAGACCAAATGAATTTGCTTCTGTCACTCAAGAGCGCATGAACAGATTTGATTCACAGGACTGAGAAGACCCGCAAAACAGACACACCCCTCAGTATTTCAGGGCCGGCTTTGGATCCGTTAGCAAGCTTCTACATTAATTAGAGTTGATCACATTCTACGACACCTTAGAGCAACAATAGCAGGCCATCAACCTGGAAATAGTCAATTTCAGCCTTAGGTATTAGGTAAAGGTTCTGCATACAAAAGCCGTTTAAACAGACTGCCGTTTTGATAAGAAGGAAGACTAAGATCTTGCTGCCGCTGATTGTTGAGAACTTTCTACCTGAGCAAACAGGTAGATTGAAAAGCAGTATTGCTTCCACGTTGCCACATCATGAACACTCTTAAAATTGTGCTCCCCCCAAAAGTCCCTACACCCCAAATAAAGAATACAAGCCAAATCCAGCCATTGCCTGACACGTGGATTTCTCAGTTCTCAGGTCCTTTCAGAAATGTTATAAATAAATTAATGGAGATATCCCATCTCTTAGAACTGGAAGGGACCTTGAAAGGTCATTGAGTCCAGCCCCCTGCCTTCACTAGCAGGACCAAGTACTGATTTTGCCCCAGATCCCTAAGTGGCCCCCTTGAGGATTGAACTCACAATTCTAGATTTAGCAGGCCAATGGTCAAACCACTGAGCTATCACTCAACCCCCAATGTTGAGACAAGCAATTGTTGACTACCTGCATATTAGCCATGAGAAGTCAGGTTGTTAAAGTCGAAGCTTCGGGATACATTTTAGGTCTGGAAGAGACTGACGCAACACAATGTGAGAGTCGTTTCAGGTTTCTTTCAGGAAATGGAATTTCAAGGCTGATCACCTGCCAGAAGAGGGATAATGTATTGTCTGAATAATCAAACATATCTTCTGATATCGTGAAACAAGCAACACTTGAAAAAGGCATGGAAACAGGCTTCCTTAAATCCAATTCAGGGATTTGGAATCCCCACGAAACGCTTAATTAATTTTTGATTAGCCTGAGAACCCATTAAACAGACTGATTCTTCTAGCTTTCTAAGTAATGGCAGCATGCTGCTTTAATTAAATTAATACTAAGAGATGTTCATTTTCAAATCCTTATGTTGGTTATTTGAGAAAAATCATTTCATTCCCTTCCCTAAGAGGTTTACAATGTTCTTTTAGCCCAGTGCAGCTCAAATATCTTTTCCTCTTCTGTTTGTGGTGCTGCACCCACACCTAGAGTCAGATACACTGAGGGGCTGAATACATTGATGCCTATGGGAGTTGAGAATGCTTAGCACCTCTTGGGGCCAGGACCCTACTCAGTGCATATGTGATTCACCTTCCTAAGCCAATGGCCCAGGTGACTTAATTGAGATTCAGTGTTTGGTAGCATAACTCAGGGGTTCTCAGCCTTTTCCACCCTGTGACCCTCTCCCCACCCAGCTCCTAGCTGGGACTTTCTTCTCATTTAGTAATATGAGAAGAATAGGGTGGTTGCAACTGCTTGACATCTGTTTTTGATTCAGATTGAGGGAAGTGATTATTCCCCTCTATTCGGCACTGGTGAGGCCACAGCTGGAGTATTGCATCCAGTTTTGGTCCCCCCACTACAGAAGGGATGTGAACAAATTGGAGAGAGTCCAGTAGAGGGCAACAAAAATGATTAGGGGGCTGGGGCATGTGACTTACGAGGTGAGGCTGAGGGAACTGGGGTTATTTAGTCTGCAGAAGAGAAGAGTGAGGGGGGATTTGATAGCTGCTTTCAACTACCTGAAGGGGGGTTCCAAAGAGGATGGAGCTCGGCTGTTCTCAGGGGTGGCAGATGACAGAACAAGGAGCAATGGTCTCAAGTTGCAATGGGGGAGGTGTAGGTTGGATATTAGGAAACACTATTTTACTAGGAGGGTGGTGAAGCACTGGAATGGGTTACCTAGGGAGGTGGTGGAATCTCCATCCTTAGAGGTTTTTAAGGCCCTGCTTGACAAAGCTTTGACTGGGATGATTTAGTTGGGGATTGGTCCTGCTTTGAGCAGGGGGTTGGACTAGATGACCTCCTGAGGTCCCTTCCAACCCTGATATTCTATGATTCTATGATTCCCCAGGTGGAGAGCCCATGGTACACCTGACATGAAGTTCCAGGGCTAGGAGAACTTAATGGTACTGTAGCTTCTTTGCCTCTTGTTTCCAACCCAGAGGCATTTTCTCCATTTTTCTTTGAAAATCAAAGGTGCTTTTCAACCTGTGCATCTGCTGTCATGTCATGGCTAACCAAGGGAGAGAAGGTTAAGGGTTGACTTGATTACAGTCTATAAGTACCCACATGGGGAACAAATATTTCATAACAGGCTCATCAGTCTAGCAGAGAAAGGTCTAACACGGCATAATGGCTGGATATTGAATCTAGACAAATTCAGACTAAATGAGGCATACATTTGTAACAGTGCGAGTAATTAACCACTGGACCAATTCACCAAGGGTCGTGGTGGATTCTCTGTCACTGGCAATTTTAAAACCAAGATTGAATGTTTTTCTAAAAGATCTGCTCTCGGGATTATTGTGGAAGTTCTCTGGCCTGTGCTCTAGAGGGGGTCAGACTAGCTGATCAGAACAGTCCCGTCTGGTCTTGGAATCTATGAAAGCTTAGAACTTCCTAGAATATGCTGGAGTCTCCCTCTCTTTAAAGCAAGACTGGATGTCTTTCTAAATGATCTGCTTTGGCTCATCTAGGAATTATGGGCTTGATGCTGGAATGGCTGGGGGAGATTCTCTGGCCTTTGTTATGCAGGAAATCTGACTAGATGATCAGAATGGTCCCTTGAAATCCACCACTCCGAATTCAGCTGGTGCATAGAATGGACACATGGTCTTTTCAGTCATTACTTTTGAAGATGAACTTGAGCCAAGACCCAGAGCCTCAAAAATATTTAGGTACCTAACTCCTATTGAAATGCCTACGTACCTTTGAGGATCTGGGTCCAAAACCTCACCCTCTTACTTTTGTCATCTGAACCCAGACCCAAATCTGAATTTTGCAATCAACCTCTATTGCTATAATAGGCCAAATCAGCCCTGGCTGGTTTCCAACTCCCCTGGACTTTGTAATGGGGGTGGGTTGGTCAAAATCCAGATTGGGAGCCTGGTTCACCTCTCACACCAGCTTCACCCCAGTTCAGATCCATTGAGTTCAATGGAGTCACTCGTGAGTGAGATCAGAATCTGGCCCCCGAACACTGGGACTCAGCTCCTTGTTCCTGGTGAGAGGGTCTAGGACAGTGAGATGTCCTGCCGTCTGTCTCAAGATGCTACCAGTCAGTTTGTCCTGTGGGTCTGAAGACATGGGCAGCCTACGATATATACACGTGCATTAACATAGGCCAACAGTCATCAGCAAAGGTATTCTGCCAGTCACAGGGGTTTTACCCGGAGGCACTATTTTCTTGACACTACAGAACAACTTAACATTCGTTATCATTTCATAACCAGGGAACTTGTCTCATAGTCTGTTCCCCCCCCCCCCCCCACCCTTCTTCTCCTTTAAGCCTCTTTCACTTGGCAAAAGAAGAAACAGCTTTTCAAAAATAGCTCATGCCAGGCCGCCTCACAGACGCACCGTACAAAGTGCTCCATAACGAAGATAGAGCAAAGCCCCACACAGGGGCCATCTATATCCCGACATGGCCTCCATGTGTTTGGCATCCAGGCCTCGCCTTGCCAGCTTGCTTAGATGCCCGGGGTGCAGCGGCTTGGAGGAATAAGCAATAGCAGATGCTTTGCGTCTCCCTGGGTCTGTTGCATCAAAACATTTATTTGGAAGTGGGTGAAACTTGGTTTTGATCCTCCGGTAGGGGCCGGATGGATTTCGCCTTTAAGCCCAAACCAACAGAACCCTAAGACCAATGGCGTATGGATCGCCGTCTGTGTCACTAATTAGCAAGTCACCTTTCCACAGTCCGATTCTGCCTTGGATTTTGTTTACGAGCTCCTCGGTGAATGCGCTAATTAAAAAGGATCCGGCGAGACGAGCCTGAGTAACAGTCACTTCCCTCCCTTCTGAAAGCCCCTCCCCCGTTTCCAAGGCCCCACCTCTCGTTAGGAACTGTCGGAGGCAGCCGGCTGCTCGTGCGTTAAATTAGCAGATGTTTTGGCTACAGAGCATTAAGCACTACAATGCTGTTAATGTGCCTTCTGGGTCTTGCCAGATCCAGCCTCTCTGGAGGCAGATTAATTCCAACTCCCAGGATCATAATAAATTAATTTTTATTAGAGAAAGGGGGCTGATCGCCTGAGCTACAGAGAGATTTAAGCCATCCAGAGACTGTCTGATGGCATTCAGGTTTTTTTTAAAAAAAAAGCAGAGGTGGGAGGATATAAAAGGCATGTCAGAATTCAGTAACGCTGGGAGGAGGATGGGGGAACTGAGTGCAGGAGGGCAATAAAAATAGGTTGAGAAATTGAGGGGTTTCATATCTCGTCAAACAACTAGCCCGGTGTTAAATGAATCGGGCTGGAGGGAATTTTGCTTTCTTCCCGGCTGACAATTAATTCACTTTCTTCCTCCCAATGCTAAGATGCAAGCTAGGTTCCTCCTTTGCTCATATGTGACTGCCTCCTTTCTGGGGGGGTTAAAAAACTCCTGGACCCATGAAATAATCTATCATCTTCTCTGAGACCTCCCTTACTAATAATTTGCTTCTTCATGAGACCACTAACTAAGGAAGAAGCAGAAGCAATGCTGAAATTATCTCAGTGCTAGGTCATGCACCAAGAGCTTACACCAGGTCTCCTCATCACCTGAGACCTACTGAAGCCCTAGACCTTGTACAGGCCATCATCACGGGGTGAATTTCATCCTACGTCCACAAAAGCTAGTCAGGGGCCTTTCTGTTCCCTGCTGTCATTTGCTTTCTGGGCCAAAGGCTAGCAAACACATTGACTAATAGTGCTTTGCAAATCTGTAGTGCCTTCCATGTGAAGCTCTCAAAGTGTTTCGCAGGCATTTTGCGAATGGAGCTCACTATCGTCTCCTGGAGAGCCGGGAGGTGGATCTCGAGCTGACAAGATCATCATTGGATCTAAACTCTTCCAAACTTGGGGTATTTTTGGTTCTGGCTCATCCCTCCAGAAAGGGTTTGATGCCCATCATCTGAGGCCAGGAACGTTAGATTTTAGACATGCTGCACGTTTGCTCCTCCCTTGACTTCAGTCGGTCTTTACGTGAGCATGCTTGGGAAGGAACAGCCCTTTAACAGCCGTGGGCCTATATGAGTGGCACCATGTCTAGAAACTGATCACTCTAACATATCAAGGAGTTTGTGAACCTGTCATAGAGTGGGCTTGTCTTACAGTGCCCTCCTTCTGTCGAATCACACCTTATTCTGCTGGGCCAGTTACTCTCTGGGGTAACCTCGTCTGTGCTTTCTCAAGGAATCCAGGGAAACGATATTTCCTTAATTGAGCCTTATTACCAAACACAATCCCACCCCGTGCAGACTTTTGGTGAAGCTGTCTGTACTCAACAGTTATGAACGTCAGGCCCGGGGTCTAAACTCTACCCAGATTGCCTCTCAATTTTAAAACATTGTGAGTATTGGAGTGGCCAGCTCTGCCCTGCTCTGTGAGTGAACGTATTGCCAGTCCTTGAATCAGAGAACCTGGGGGTTAGGACACTGGGCTTCTATTCCTGGTTTTGCCACTAACTTGATTCCTTGGGAAGGTCATTTAGGGTCTGATATTAGAGGCGCTGAATGCCTGCAACTCACAGGAAACTTGCTCCAACATCACAAGACTTCCCCAGTCCTTTCTATAGATGACACTGTATGGAATAAGGGCCACATAATGGCCTTTATCACCATGTATGGAATTTCCACTCATGCAAATAGTTCCTCCCACGGATTGGAGAACAAGATAAACCTCCTGATTACAGATCCCTTTTTAAATAAAAAATGGCATTGGGTCTCCATGGCAAAACGCTGTAACAGTGTGAACGTGTGTATGTGGGCGAGAGAGAAACACAGACGTACTAACCATAGCCACTTCAGCTGGTGATCAACACTCCAATCAAATCACATGCCCACGCCAAAAATCTCACCCAGAATAACAATAGCATCATTTGGTTCTTGAAAGTACTGGCTTTCACCCTCGGAGCTGTGGACATTCTGTCTCCTATAGTCACAATCCCCTATCCCCATTGGCTCGTGACTTTAACAGGTGTCCCCAGGGCCGGTGCTACCATTAAGGCAAACTAGGCGGTTGCCTAGGGTGGCAAGATTTGGGGGCGCCAAAAAGTGGTGCCCCCAATTTTTTTTTTTACAGCGTTCCTGGGCTGGGCTGCTGGCGGCGCGCTGACCCGTGCGGCTCAGACTCCCTCTCCCAGCGCAGCGGCCGCTCCACTTCTCCCGCCTCGCAGGCTTGCGGCGCCAATCAGCTGTTTGGTACCGCGAGCCTGGGAGGGGAGGAGAATTAGAGCGGGGGCGGCGTGCTCGGGGAGGAGGCGGCGCAGAGGTGAGCTGGGGTGGGGAGCTGCCGCACGGCTCCCCGGGGGAGGGAGCTGCCAGGGGGGGGGGGGGGGGGGCGGGGGGGGGGGGGGGGAGCTGCCGGGGGGGGGGGGGGGTGGGGGGGCACAAGGTGGAAGTTTCACCTAGGGCGCGAAACTTCCTTGCACCGGCCCTGGGTGTCCCCTCCACGGCAGCACGAGCCAGATCTACCAGAGGTCTTTAGAGAAGTGGGGATGTCTCTTTATTAGCACAGAACAGGAACCACACAGACAAAATGATACTGATATTTTATATGCTGGTTTGCCCTCATTTGCAGTCCCATTCACACCGCGCTGTTAGACGCTCTGAAATGCATATGTGATTTGTGACAACGAGGTTATGGGTCCGTAAATGGGCCGGTCTCACCCAGGACTTATCTCTTGCACCTTCCATGGCAGCACTTTTCACATCTTTTGCTTCCATTTTCATTTTATGGCTCTGTCTTGTTGACTTTCACACTTTGCTGAGTACGGTGATCCTGGTTTTCCTTTGCAGAATCACTTACAGAAATGCGTAGTGTCTTGTTTGCTGTATTGCCCGAAGGTTCCAAGAGGCCTTTGGATATAGAGTAGGCTTCTTGCCAAGCTGGAGTAGGTTAGATTTTCAAATCTAGCAGACGCGGGAGCATTAACCCCTCATGAGACACGGAGCGTTATTTACCGACAGAACTCTGGAGATAATCCAGGGTTTGTAGGAGCATGAAGCGGATTAAAGGGTATTTTCTCCGTAAAAACATAAACAAAGCCAATTGAGCCGGGAGAATACTGCCAAATGCTATCCCTGGAGAGTCATTTGAATTTTTAAATGTCTTTGTTTCAAGTGTGCTCTCCGAGTTGAGTGCTGTCCTTGAGTAAGTCCATAAACCAGCTTTTGGGGGGCGAGCGACTTTTCAACGGCATGCGTGGGAAGGATGGATTGACTTCCCTCTGACTTGCAATGGGAGCTGGGTGCCCAGGTACCCGTTGTGGCTTGTACTATCATCCTCCATAGTTGGAAAAAGGAAATTTTGACAGAAATGCTCAAATATTCCCCCAAAGGGAATTTTAAACTCAACTATTTGCCAACAGGGGGACCCCTACAGTTTTTCAAACTGGGCACCCCACAAAGTGAGGCATTCCAAACTAGAGGACAGTTTTGAAATTTACCCCGAGATTCTGCCATGAGCCCAGGGCAGGCTCAGAAGTTTGCCTGTGAAGAATTAGTTTGTAAGCAATGACAAATCTCTGGTTGTAGCGTGCCCAGTACAGTGGACACCTGATCTCCATTAGGGTCCCTGGGCACTACCATAATACAAATAATACATAAATAATCAGTTCAGTGCCGTATCCAAGCCCCTAGGCCCTAGCTTTTCTGTGCTATATTTATACCCCTTTACACAATAGGAAATAATATTTTCCAACCTAAGGAGGCTTTTAATTAGCAAACAAACTTCAAAACGGTTGTGGAAGCAGAGAAAGTGTTATTCTCCGACACACTGTAGGTGCTGAATGACCAACAATGAATAAATGGATCAATACTTGAGATCAAACTGTCCGGAGGGAGACCAGGCCACGCTGACACCAGTCCTACATGTCATGAGAGTAAAGTTTGCCCGTGTGAATAGTCCGATTGCATTCAACGGGACTGTCATGGAGGCTGGTCCCTGAGGGGGTTGGGCACCCAGCTTGAGGGAGAATGAGTCAACCCAGATCCACCTGTGGATAGTTGATTGCCTACGTAGCTGGGCTGCAGTTAATTAGTTCAGGAGCGTGTGGGCCTTATAAAGACTTTTGAAGGCTCAGTCAGGAAGTCCCAGAATAGAGGAAGCTCCAGAGGAGAGACAATCCTCAAGGCAGCTGGTTCGGAAGCTACTCTCAGTGGTGTCTCCTGGGAAGGCAGAAGCTCATGGAGAGAAGGACGGGCCCAGAGAGAAGGTGCTCCCAGGCAAGGGAGCGGAGCAGCCCAGGAGTACGAACAGGGCATAGGGACTAGATCAGCATTGCACCGTTGGGGGAAGATGGGCATCTGGCTGAACACCCCTCAGAGACCCAAGCTCCAGGCAGGAATTCAGAGTGCTCCGGGGCTATGGGGGTGAGCCATAGGACTGATTAGCCCAGGGGCGGAGAGTTTCCAGTGGAGCGGCGGATGGATGCTGTTGTTTATGTTTTTGTGTCATCCTTTTCTGTTAACTAAATGAGACCTTCTGAAGACGGTGCTCTTTAATACTAGAAAGGCCTGCTTGGTCTTGTCTGTCCCTCGGGCGAGGGGAGACCGAGGAAGGGGCTCATCGGCCGCGCTGCGCCTAATCACAGAGGGCACGTCTGGGTGACTGCCATACCATTACAAGATCCTACATGAGTGACGCAGGCATGCCATTCCCAGAGACTTTCAATGGGAGTCAGGTGCCTAACTCACTTAGGCCCATTTGAAAATCCTGCTCTATTTGTATGGTAGCACCTAGAGGCCACCCCATTGTGTTAGGCACTGTGCAAACATATCACAACGAGGTGGAGCCTGTCCCCCAGAGTTCATACTAGTCTAACTCAGGATTCTGCAGAGATATCAGCTGGCTAAAGAAAAATGAACTTTGGAGTCACTACAACAGTCGTTCCCATGCCTTGGGAGGACACTACAGATCAAAGCAGTCCTTTCCGAATGAAGAAAATTCAGTTGTACTGTTATTCACTCAGGGGGTTGTGGTGACACATGGTGGTACCAAAATTGGGTCTAGACTAGTGGTTCTCAACCTGCAGGCTACATGTGGCCCAGTTAGCACACAGCTGTGGCACAGCTCAGCTGGGGGCTAAAGGCCGGCCCACGTGCCGGAGTCCCAGGTTCCTGGCTGCCCAGTGTGGAGGGGTCGGGGCTGCTGGCCTGCCCCGTGTGGTGGGAGTCTGGGATCAGGACTTCCAGCTGGCCCCGCAGGGTCTGGAGCAGCCGCCCGGCCCCATGAGCTCTGAGGTCTGGGGCAGTCGTGTGGCGGGGGTCAGGAGTCCAGGGTTGGGGTCTGGGCTGCCGCTGCCCTGCCATCCAGCCCCTGCGGCCCATGGAAATTTTATATTATATACAAGAGTTTGGATGCAGCTGATGAAAGGGCAGATGCTTCAAATGCGGGAGACATTGTTTATACAAACAGCTGTGAGCTTTCCCCTAATTAATTTCATCGGGCTTTTGCATTATTATCTTAGTGATGTAACTTTTAGAGCAGCTCCATTGATGTCAATAGAGTTCATCCACATTCCCACCAGCATAATTCAGATCAGACTCTACTCTCAGATGTCACTATTAGACCTGAGTTCAAGAAGCTGTTTTGATTTTGATTTTACAAAATCTTACCTGTTGGGCTTTGATTTTGTAAGCCCTAAAACAAATTTGAGAGTGGTTGGCATCCAGTTTCTATTTCCTCTGGGAATGTATATCCAAATTTTGTATGGAGACATGCCTATCTCATAGAACTAGAAGGGACCTTGAAAAGGTCATGGAGTCCAGTCTGCTGCTTCCATGGCAGGACCAAGTATTGTCCCTGACAGATTTTTGCCCCAGATCCCTAAATGGCCCTCTCAAGGATTGAACTCCAAACTGTGGGTTTAGCAGGCCAATGAACAAGCTGAGCTATCCCTCCACCCCCCACTGAGCTATCCCTCCACCCCCATGTCTTCTTTCTAGCTATCTATCTAGCTAGTTCTAGCTCTAGCTCTCCTAATCTAGCTTTCTTCTGAACTCCAGTTCATCTCTAGTCTCTATTGTCAAGATGTTGTACATTTCCCTGTGTTACATTTATCTGGATTTTGGAAATGAAAGCAGAAGTTGCTCTACTGAACGCAAAGTAAAGACCACGCTGCACACCTTCTGTGAAAGCTGTGAAAATTCCTCATTTACATCACTCAGGGGTTAAGCCTGTCTTCGTCGGGTTTATTCCATTGTGAAGGCTCCCCAGAATCTGACACCTCCCACCTAAATACTTCTGGTGAACTTCTCTTCGACTGAAGAACGTGGAGAAAGACTAACAAGAAGAGAGTGCATGGGGCTGGAACAAGGCTGCTTGAGATAACACAGGGTCAGATTTCACCAAGCCCCTTCTTTAAAACCCATTGAAAACCACTTTTGCCATTTGATAAGGTTCCCAAATCCTCCCTCCTTCCAATAGCACTTGAGGAAGGACAAAGGGCTATGAAAACAAACAGGGCTGACGAGGATGGGGAAGGGCGGACAGTTCTACCGGAGCTCCAATCTCAGGACCCCTCAAAAACATCTGTAATGTCTGTGTAAATAAAGTGAAGTGGAAGGGGGTAGGGCCCCAGCAAACATGATGTACCGAGGTCCCAAATTTCTCTCAACGGGCTGAAAATTAAAGCTTTATTTGCTCTCTGAAAGAGACCAACAGGGTGTTGAGAGAAGATGTTGCCTGAGTGTTAAAAATGGTCTCTTTATCTTGCGTGTGTGTGGTTGTTGGTTTGTTTGTTTTTTCTTTCTTCCTCTAAAGAATCTTTGGGTCTAATTCTCCCTCTGGGATTTTTCACAGTAGTTTGATAATGTTAATATTGATCCTAGTTTAGAGATGAGCTGACACTATCATATTCTTGTCTTTTTTATTTTATCTCTTTACATCTAGTAAGTGTGCTGTATGTTTTCAACCACATTGACACCCAAGCTGGCAAACTGACGGAGGGAGATGGCATCCAATCGCTGACGTTCCTTTGTCTTCTCTTAGCTGCCGTGGTTTGAAGTCTTTGGTTATTTTTGTTCACTTATTTCTCAAAGCGGGATTTTAAGGAACAGGATAATGATCATGTTAGAGATGATCAAGCAATACTCAGTCTTTCAAGGGAATTCCTCGAGCTATTTCTCATCATTTATAAAAAAGCATCTTTAAACTCGCTGTTGATGATGGACCCTGGGGAGCTTGATATCTGAGACTTTTAAACGGACGTGGGGTTCGGGTTTTCATCCATTGATGGGAAGGGCCTTGTCACTGGTGGAATTGTCTGCCCCTAGAGATCAGAACATTCTTGAGGCTTGTTACCAGAAGAGTCAACGTATGACCCATCGAACTATGGGCTTCCTTCGATAAAGGTGACTGCAGAATAGGAATAGCCATGCATAATTTCCCACAGAGACAAGCGTCAAGCTCAATTTTGGGATTGGCAATACTTTCTCAATTATTTCTATGGCACCTAGATTTTGTAGTGATAAGGATGATACATGGATGACTGGACAATTCCTAGAAGATGTGCTGTAGGAAAAAGTCCTGAATTTTGGTTTGGTGACCTAATTGTTCTATTTCATTAGAGGTCTATGGTTGTATGTAAGTGAAATGATATTGTAATTTCCTCCATGAGCGCTTGCAAAGACTGGTTTGTTGCTGAGGCCAACTGTTCATGAATGCAGAGCTAACCACATTTGTTTGTTATTGTAGGGTTGCGCATAGGAGTGCAGATATTGGTTTGTTACTGTAGAGTTGCTGATGAAAATGCAAAGCTCTGTTCAATGGTTTGTTGTAGCAATTGCTCATGAATGCTGGCACTGATTTTAAGAAAAAGAAACACGGGGCTTGGTCTTTTTCCCATTCGGTTAATGGCAAAACTCCGATTCAGGTAAATCCAGTAGTAAGAACAGGAACACCCAGAGAACTAGAAGACACACTTATATTCAGGGCTTGTTGGGAACTTCTTGTGAACTCTTTGTTTGCTGAAAAATGCTGATTCATTGAAACTGAAACTGAAACAGGGTCAGGTTTGACAAATCTTCTGACTTGAAAAACTCTTGAAAAAAAAGTTTTGAAATTGCCTAGACGTCCCATTTTGACATTTTGGAAACTAAAAGTTCCAGATGTTTATTTGAAATGGGTATTTTTCTTTGCTTACAAATTTTAATAAATACGTCAATTGACCTGAATCGATTTTTTTTTTGATTTGTCAGTTCATGAACATTTCTGAGAGTTCAACTTTTTGTCCTAATTTGGGGTGGGAAAATTTTTCTAAATCTCAAAAATGCACATGGAACAGGAAACTAGTTTTCCATTCAACCTTACTTACATGACTAGCAGTTTTAAATCTTTTTATTTGGTGAATGAAACCATAATGATTTATACTGTTACTCTTCACTGTAATACAATCTACTTCAATTACTACCCCGCTGGCAAGTTAACAGAGCGGCAGCAAAATCCAAATGTGTCTCACTTCCTCTGTCACAAACTTCAAGCTCTGAAATCTGGAGGAACATGTGTGTGAGCGGGTGTGTTCTCTGAACAGAAAAAAGAGTTGAATTATTGGTGGAGATGCAACAGCTCTTACCTCTCAAGACAACGTTAGATAAGAGTTTGTGGTTGTACATTGTAATTTGATTTAAAAAAAAAAAAAAAGTAGGGCTTGTCTAAATGGAGAGTTAGTGCGTGGCAAGCGGGAGTATAAATCTATAGTGCCCTAAATCCCTCTATGGATCCCTGCTATCGCAGACTAACAGTTCCCTAGTGTGCTTTGATATACTGCTCTTTGAAACTCAACTCCGGGGGAAAAGTGGACATTTCATTTACTGGATTTTTGTATGAGTGCGTGCCTTTTTTCATCAAAATTTGGAAAATTTGGACCAAATGTATCTTCAGGACAAGGAAGGGAGTATTTTTCTCCACAACACGTTGGCTTTATAGTCATCCTGAAACGTCCACTAATATGATGTGTTGACCATTCTGAGCCTGGGTACTAGGTATATTGCCATTAGTTATGTGTGATGGAAGACAGACCTTCTGTTTTATGTAGATGATCCAAATCCCCTCTTGTTTGATGGGATGTAGGGCTTCCTTCACCTTGAAACATTTAGAACGGCTTTCCAGATAATTGGCTGGTAGCTTTAGAAAGACATCTTTCATGTTGCACAGTTGAAAATGTTGCATGTTTCAGCAACACTAGGCCTAGCTCGGTGTTCACCGTCATGTATATTTTTGGCCAGTTCAGCCACAGTCAACCCAGAAACTAGGCAGAGTCACTCCACAAACAGTGATAAGTTTAGCTGTTGAGTTCAACCCGCAGGTCAGTAGTAGTCACTGGTATCTCTGGAAATATCTGCAACACAACTTTGCTGGACTTCAGGGGGGAATGTTGAAGAAACGATCCAAGGGCTTATTGGAGTCTAGGCCCTATGAAGGTAGGGCAGAGGAGAATCAGGGCCAGAGTATTGAAAGGAACAAGCAAATTAATGGAAAGCCATAGACAATATCAACAGCACCACAGATCGGAGATCCTTTATTGATATCTATACAGTCAACAGAAGCCTCCATGAAAATACAGTTTTATACCAGACACAGTGTATTCTAAACACACACCACACACATACATGTTCTTTACATTTCATAACACCTATTTGTATGTTCCCCCCATCTCTGAAATTTCTGCATCCTATAAAAAGCTATTGCGGGTGTACTGAAATTCCATCTGCTTCATCAGAACCAATCTAAGGAAGCTTTGCCACAAATTATACCATTGCTATAGACGCAGCACAATGCTCTACCTATCTTGGCTCAAGAGAAAGGAAATATATATGTCAATGTAACACCAGGTAAATGAATTCATGAATTGGACTCTTGACATGAAACTAACACTTCCCTATACCAGGAAACTCCTTCCACCTACTGGCCTGGGAAATAGCAATAATACAGACATTTTTTAGCTCTTCCACTAGATCTGCAAAATATATGCAGATTTATACAGTGCAGCACATATAAAATACTCAAGAGGAAGGGGCAAAATAGACATTAATCAGATATTAAAGGACTTAACATGACAGGGAGAAATATACACGTGGGTATCTTTATAGTTGATTTTATTTTTTTTATTTTTTTTATAAAAAGGTGGGAAAAGAAGGAAAAGAAAAACAGATTGCAGGTGTGTGGCTAATTTGTGAACGGATACAAAATGAAAACATGTTCGTCTTAATCCGTAATGCTTAGAAAAGCGGGGAGGGAATGGTTAGCAAGCTATGTAACAGTCCGAATGGCTCATCGGTAGTTGGGGATTGGGTTGGATAGGTTGAAGATACTCCTAAACATAGCTGGTATCTACCACATTGGATATGGATTTTACTCAAACAGGGCTAGATCTTGGTCTCCTTACTCAGATGCATCTTCCACTGGAAGTCATGCCTGAGTAAACATGGCACGTTTTGGCCCGTGGTGAGTGAAACTGCCTAGAGAAGCTCTGTATTTGTTGTTTACCCTATCTCTGGCCTTTCCCCTTTCTGTGTTTCTTGTAATTTCTGGAAATCAGAAATAAGCTGATGTGATTAGACAAGAACAGAGCTGGCTTAGTGCCCTTCAAGCTTAAAAAGGTGTTAAAGACTTGCCGAATTAGAAATATAGAGCTAATAGTGAGACTAAATAAGGAGGGTTGGCTAATTCCTTTACATCTAGAGTCAAACTAAAGGGCATTATAGCGAATGATGGATGGAGATGAGTGTGGTCAGTGAGAAACATGCAGAGGGGATGCATGTGTATCCAACAAAATTTTATAAACATTCAATTATCTACCTGGGTAAGATAGTATTTACTGTCTTATTAACATTCACTAGCGGTTACCCCATAATGTGTGAGGGTGTTGTGTGTTGATTTTAGGTGACACTCTTTTCAATCAAATCTCTTTAAGCCGTCTTGCATTAATTAGTCTAACCACACTGTTGCATGTTTGGAGAGGAGATCTCTGAATTCAAATAAGACTTGACCCTAAAGGGACCAGCTCGCTGGCTTTTCTCCTCTCATCTCCTTAAATCTAAAAATTGCTAAGTGATCTCTGAGGCTCAGGCTTTCCTCGGAGATTAGTGTAAGAAAAGCCCCAACATCTGCAAAAGTGACTGCTTTTGACAACCGTACAGATATCTTAAAGAGCAGGAATTTCCCTAATAAAACCCCTTAAAATAAGTCTTCTTAAGATTTCTTAATGCCACAGTGATCAGTTTGCATGTTTCAGAAATTCAAGAATTTTTTATCTGCTTTGGAAAGTTATGAAAAAACCCAAAGCAGGTTTATTTAAAGGGGAGACGTATTTGAGATGCAGGAGAGACTGGCGAGCAAAGCGTAGGAATTGCTGATAAAACCGTAAATTGTATAGCTCAGGGAATTTGTGGACAGACTAAATAATGACAAAGCAAGCAGGCCAACTTGGCCATCAGACTGATAATAAGCGTAAAAGGGAATTGCGCCGACATAAAGCACGTGGGTTCATTGGGGTTTCATAGGTGATTTAAATAATTTAATTCTGCAATCTTGTGATTAAATATTTGCTGCATAGCCCATGAGCTAGATCCTCAGCTGGTGCAAATCAGCCTTGCCCCATTGACTACACCAGATGAGGCCCTGTTCAGAAAAGCATCTCTATTAAGGCCAGCACTTATCACATGCTTAAATGCTAGACAAACTCAGACTGGAACTGAGGGGTAAATTTTTAACAGTGAGGGTAATTAACCACTGGAATAATTTACCACGGGTCATGGTGGATTCTCCATCACTGACAACTTTTCAATCAAGACTGGATGTTTTCCTAAAAGATCTGATCTGGGAATTATGTGGGGGAAGTTTTCTCGCCTGTGTTATGCAGCAAGCCAGACTGGATCACAATGGTCCCTTGTGGCTATGCATCTATGAAATTAAGCACATGTCCAGGGCTCTGTGAAGTCAACTGGAGTTAAGCACCTGTTTAAAATTAAACCTTTATTGGGGTGGACTTAAGTCAGGGCCGGCTCCAGGCACCAGCTTGCCAAACAGGTGCTTGGGGCGGCCACTCCGGAGAGGGGCGGCACGTCCAGCTATTCGGCGGCAATTCGGCGGACGGTCCCTCACTCCCACTTGGAGCAAAGGACCTCCCGCCGAATTGCTGCCGCAGATCTCAATCGCGGCTTTTTTTTTTTTTTTTTTTTGCCACTTGGGGCGGCCAAAACCCTGGAGCTGGCCCTGACTTAAGCATGTGCATACGTACATTCCTAAGTCAGAGTCTGAGGGCCTGGCCTCTGATCTGCATGGTATAGGTATTCTTTTTAGCAGTTCGCTTGGACCTGTATCCAGAGCAAGAGTCTTTCCATTGACTTGTTTGGATTTTGGATCAGGACATCATGCTCCATGTGCTATTCTGGTGGGCCTGATTCTTCCCGATTTTACTGGCATAACTCCTGACGTGAGTGAAGTCACTCCTGCTTTACAGGCATGTCCATCAGATCCAAACCAGGCCCTGTGGTTTTAGCAGCCTGGTGGAAACGTGCTGTAACCATACAATAAATAAATAAAGCCCTAGACTGTTGCCATATGTTGACATTTCAACTCTACTGAAGTCAATGGAGATGCAGCAGGAAAAATTTGGTCTACCGTGCTAAAAACAATTCACGCTGATGTAAATTGTGAATGTGCGCCTGTATACACACACACACACACACACACACACACACACACACACACACACACACACACACACACACACACTCAGTTTGCTAATAGAGAGAGTTCTCAAATAGAAAGGGGCCTGAAACAAAATCCTGTTTCCCAACAAACCTGAATTTTGGGGGAACTTTTGGATTCAAACGTTGTGACTGGCTCCCGTCATTATTACGGGCCAAACCAAACCCCTGAGCCCAATCATCTCAGAATGTGGTAAGTTCAGATCCAGATGCAGCAAGGGCTCTGGTGCTGGTGTCTTCCTTTAACTTGTCAGGTCAGTGAACGAAATATATACCCTGTGACACTGAATTCTGATATTAGGTAACATTGGTGTAAATGCACAATATATTTATGGCATCCATGATGGGTACATGCATTTGCTCCAGAGTAACTATGGGTAGAATATGGTGAAAGAAAGATAGATAATATATTTCACTAGGAGGTTGGCGAAGCACTGGAACGGGTTACCTAGGGAGGTGGTGGAATCTCCTTCCTTAGAGGTTTTTAAGGTCAGGCTTGACAAAGCCCTGGCTGGGATGATTTAGTTGGGGATTGGTCCTGCTTTGAGCAGGGGGTTGGACTAGATGACCTCCTGAGGTCTCTTCCAACCCTGATATTCTATGATTCTATAATATAAAGCTTAGGGTTTAATACGGCCACCCTCACCAGAGTATTTGAGCATCTTCTGTATGAAATCAACAGCAATACCAACGTTTTCAGTGGATTTCACAGTCTCTGGCATTTCTTTCCTATCAGGGTAAAGAGTCTGCTTGGGTTAGGGATTTTGTTTTTGGTTATTTTAGTTTTTATTAATTTATTTGATTAAATTATGGTTGATCACTTGGAAGCAAAAGAGGAGAGAATCGGGTGATAGATAAAATGGGCAAAAAAGAGAGAAAGAAGTTGAACTCTCCTTTCTTGAGATCAAAAGGAATTTTGAGTGACTCTAGATCCTGGCTGAATCACAGCCATTTCTGTTTAATGTTGATATTCTGAGTGAGCCAAAAGTTTTTATATTATATTTTATTTTTCATGAGAGGAGTAGAACAAATGCAAGTCAGACACAGACATTTGCTGTTGAGAGCTTCTCTGGGAGCTAACTGGAAGGCTGATAAAGGACCAGAGAGAGCAGAATTTTATGCAGGGATAAGTTGTATGTAGATGAATTTAAAAAGAATGAATTTTTTGCAGAAAGAAGATGCTGCTGGGTCATGGTTTC
Source organism: Trachemys scripta elegans (assembly GCF_013100865.1). Lineage (NCBI taxonomy): Eukaryota > Metazoa > Chordata > Testudines > Emydidae > Trachemys > Trachemys scripta. Next base: position 103,513,787 of record NC_048305.1, on the reverse strand, counting down.
TGTTCCTCAACTCCATGACTGATAGAGTGTTAGCCTGGAAGTACTCTTTGAGAGGACTGATCCAAATCTCACTCAAGTCGATTAAAATCTTTCTACTGAGTTCAAGGGGTTTTGGATTAGGTTCAGTTGGTGTAATGGAAGGGAGTGTGTTCTAGTGGTTAAAACCAGGGTTCTTGGAGTCAAAACTTCTGACTTTTATTCATGGCTCTCTCTAAATCTTTTTGTATAATCATGGGGAAATCGCATAGCACCAGAACCATTCCCAGGGAGGTCAATAGTAAAGCTGGGCTGAAATTTTCTGAGGAACATTCTTCTGATGGAAAATGCTGATTCGTCCAAAGCAAAACCTTAAGCAGAAATGTGCTGATTTTGACGAAAGTTCGTTTTGAAAGAAAGTGTTTTGATAAGGTCAAAATGTTCTGGTTTGACTTTTCTGGAATGGAACGTTTCATGTTTTGTTTCAAAGCTACATTTAGTTTCAATTTTAATATAATATAGTATAATATAATCAAAATTGGAATGAAATTGGGTTTGGGGAATTTCATTTTGTGGAAAATTTTGGATTTTTTTTATTCCATTGCAGAAGGGGAGTGGGGGAGAATGAGCTAGGGAATTTCCCACAACATGAAAAAATCTGATTGCTGGAATTCAGTGGGAGATGGATTGGGTCCTTAACCTCTTTGCACCACAATTTATGACAGCAATAATTGTATCCATACATCGCTCCCGCTCTCTACAAATGCAGCTGTGCTAGGGCTGCCCGTTTTGGTTGGACACATTCATGGAGGTTTCATCGCGTGCCATAATCTTTAATTAAAGATTCATCTCTAATTCCTGGAGACTCCAGGATCATCCTGGCGGGCTGGCAACCTTAAACTGTGCAATAATTTCATGATCAGAAAAGTATATGAACCCATTAGAAACAAAAGACCAAAACCCATTCTCATAAAACTATGCAGAAAAAGACAATTGGCATAGGGATCTGCCATTTGGAAAATAGGGAAGGGGAACAGTTTGGAATGTAACAGTTATTGTAATAAAAACACCACTGAAAAAAACATTTTGGTTGTTTAAAAGCAGGGAAGGAAGAACTGAAATAAGGCTGCCAAGAGCGAGCGAGTTTTATACCACTGGGGCCTGCCTAAAACCCAGGATAGACGCTTTAAAAAGTGAGTGGATGGTGTCAGAGCACTGATAAATTCCTTCGGTGGGCTGCCGGCGTTGCCATGCGTTAGGTAGAGCCAAGCAGAGCTGACCCTAAAATGCCAATCATTTTTCATGGAAAATTTTGAAACATTTTCATTTTTCAGAACTTTTCTGCAATTTTTAATTGGGTTTTTCAACCAAAACAAAATGAATCCGAAAAGCAAAAAATGGCGGTGGGGGAGGGTTGAAAACCATTTTCAGCCAAGACATTCTCTTTTCAGGAAACATTTTTGGTTTTTCGAAACCAAAAATATTTACATCCCATACTTTTTACCGAAATGTTTTCAGTTTCCATTTTTTTTCATTGAAATACCTGGAATATTTTCTCCGAAAGGAAATTTTCCACAAACATGTTCGTTATTTGTCAGAAAGTCATTTTTGGTCAACAAAATGTTTGAATATAAAAATTGTGACCAACTCGAGCAGAGCAATGAAAATTTCACAGTAAAGCACTTTCTTTAAGCAGTCTTTGTAGTATCCATTTGGATAAGGCTTGGGAATGACCTATTGACTAGATTAGCAATAGATTTGTAAAATGAGTATTATAATGCTGCTGTAGGCTACACAGAGTTTGAGAGAGTCTAAACAATGAAGACTCATAAAGAGCTTTGAGATCCCTAAATGAAATGTGTTTTTCAAATGGGGAAATACGTTGGTATCAAGATCCCTGTGGTGATAGGTGCATTACACATGAGATAGACAGATAGGCTGATAGCTGGGCTCAGTCCCCAGTTGTGCCACAGACTGTCTGCGTGACCTTGAGCAAGTCACTTAATCCATCTCTGCTTCATTCCCCAGCTGTATAAGGGGAATAATAGCTCTTTCTTTCTTTCTTTCTTTGCTTCTTTAGGTGGTAAGCTCTTTAGGGCAAGGCTTGTCTCTTATGTGTGTCGACACACTAGCACTGCGGAATTCTCATCTCTGCTGGTGTCTTTTAAAACTACCGTCATACAAATATTACAATAGTGGTGTGAAACAGGAGTCAGTGCCCTTACACTGGTGTACAACTGGTGCTAGTGAGGGCAGGCTCAGGGCCTTAATCAGAGCAGAATTTACTAGCACATGGAGGATTTTACTTAGCGCATCCAGGAGGTACAGATTTGCTCCTGCCCAGAAACAATGAGAACTGAAGACAAAATCCTCTTTGGCTTTGTATCTCAATCAGGAAGAACTGTCCTTTTTAATTCAAACGCCGGGGTCTAGAGTTGTTTTCCCCATAGATACTGTGTTGCATTGGGAATATCAGGAGCTGCCAATTGCAATAATGGTTTCTAATGCCAAATTAATTCAGTGTAAATGAACTGTCAAGAGAAGATTGATTTGTTTTGGTAATTGCCCTCGCAGGCTGCCTGGTGACAGCAGGAAAGAGCAAAGCAGGGAGCTTTGGCAGGCCTGGATGAGCCTAAGGGTGGATTGCAGAGACATGGGCCTACTTGCCAATATCATCTGTCAGGCCTGCCGCTGAGCTGGGATGCTGGTCCAGCCTTCAGTGAGGTCTTCAGGTATCAGGCTGAGGCTGCAAAAAGTCCTTTCATTTAAAGAGATCCACGTTTTAAGCGATCAGTGAAAAATCCTCCATGGCAAAGGCTGTTCTTTGTCCTTGTTGGGACAATAGGAATCTTCCTGCTGTGTTTCCATAACAACACAAAGCCAATATTCGTATCAGATTTTATGTTATTCCTTACCCCCCCCCCTCAGTGAAAATCAAAAACCCTAGCAGCTCTTGATCATTTGTGACTGAGCAACTCACTAAAATCCTCCTCAGCACTAGTTCTTATATAGCATTTTCATTCACAGATCTCAAAGCACTTTCCAAAGAAGGTCAGCATCATTAGCCCTGTTTTTACAGATGGAGAAACTGAGGCACGTGGGACATGACTGGCCCACAGTCACCAAGCAAAGCAGAGCTAGGATCAGAACGGAGGTCTCCTGAGTCCCAGTCCAGTGCCCTATCCACTAGGCAACATTTCCTCCCCCAGTATGTTATTCTAATACAGGGGTAGGCAACCTATGGCCCGCCTGCCGAAGGCGGCACGCGAGCTGATTTTCAGTGGCACTCACACTGCCCAGGTCCTGGCCACCAGTCCGGGGGGCTCTGCATTTTGATTTAATTTTAAATGAAGCTTCTTAAACATTTTAAAAACCTTATTTACTTGACATACAACAATAGTTTAGTTCTATATTATAGACCTTCTAAAAAGTTAAAATGTATGACTGGCACGCGAAACCTTAAAGGAGAGTGAATAAATGAAGACTTGGCACACCACTCCTGAAAGGTTTGCTGGCCCCTGTTCTAATAAAATAATAGAATACTATATCCATCAATGCATTACGGATCAGGGAGGTATTGATTCTTCTCGGGTGGATTCCGATTCAGGCTATGTGTCTACACAAGGGGTAAGAACCATCTTTATCCTCCTGGATGGGCTTCCCAGACCTTCAGTGTGGGTGCTAAGAGTAAGCAGACACTGTGAACAAGTGGATGGGGAGAGGTTGGGAACTGGGCGGAGTCTTAGTTCTAGACACTCCCCTACTTGTTGGCCAGCACAGCTGAAACAGCAGGATGGAGTGATGTGTATGTGGCATAGGCCAGCAGCAAATTACTAACCCCCCAACTCCCCAGAGCAAGGAGGAAGTCAAAGAAGAATTGTAAGGTCCAGTGGCCACTCCAGAGGTGGTGTGTTGCCCCCCTGCCCCTTTGCTCGGGGCGGTGCCTCCAATCACAATCCAGTCTTAAAGCGTCTTACAGGGACTGCACAGGAAATAACCAAGTTCACTTCTCTTTTGGCTTGCACATGAGCAGTGACTCCACGGAGTTACACTAGTGTCAATGGGATGAGAAGCAAAAGGCACCTGAACAATGCCGAGGTGTTTGGGAATCGCGGGGAAGCCAGTTCAACACTGTTACATTACCAGCAAACGCCGCAAGGAGGGAAATACCAGCTGATCAAGTCGAGAAACCACAGTGGCTATAAATAGAATTTGGGGATTGGATGGAAGTAGCCTTAGGTAATTCAGCAATCGGCTGGTGTGTGTACTAAAAATAATACTGAAACAAACTCTTTTAATCCAGTGAATGAATAGATAAAGTGTGTGTAAAATAGTACGTAAACATGCCATCCGGGCTGTCAGCATCGTCTACAGAACAGGCTAGTGAAGTATAAAAATTCACAAGATAAAATTACCACCAAAACCACAAATGTTAATGCTGCCGCTATAGAAAGCCTGGCTAGATAAGCTAGCCTTTGCTTGGGGGGTGTGTGTGTGTGTGTGTGTGTGGCCTTTGCTTGCTCTGTGTGTGTGTGTTTGTTTAAATTCTCTGATCAATACAGGTGCCATGTGACTGAACTGCTAATAGAGCTCTGTAGATTAGTTTATCAATAACATTTAAATACTTCTCACACTTGGATTTTGAATTATTTATTTGTTTCTGGTCAATTGCATATCGTCTCATTAGCATTAGCGAGAGTAGACCGGTTGGAACACTTTAAAGACTCCAGGGTTGGCAAATTTTTCTGGGGGAGGGAGACCCAAGGGCCCAATCCTTGAAAGCCCAACTCACCTGAGTAGTGGTTTTGCAGTCAGTGGGGTACTCACACGAGTGGCAGTTTTCAGGACCAGCTGGGACTCAGGAGTCACTTCCCAGCTTTGTGCCTCAATTTCCCCACCTGTTCCAGGGGCATAATGATACTGACCTGCTTTGTAAAGTGTTTTGAGATCTACTGATGAAAAGTGCCATATAACAGCTAGGTATTTTGATTATTGTAGAGGTCCCAAGAGATATCAGAGCCCCGTTGCGCTAGGCGCTGTACACACACTGAGGATATGTCTACCCTTCAAGCTGGAGGTATGAATTCCAGTTCAAGGAGACATACTGGTGCTAGCCCTGATCAAGAACTAAAAACAGAGTGTAGCCACAGCAGGGTGAACTGTGGGAGGGGCGAGCTGCCCCAAGCATCTCCCCATCCAAGATACTAGCTACGCAGGGTGGCTAGCTCCTCCCACTGCCCACGCTGCTGCTGATACGCTGCCATGCTAGCTGGATCAGTGCTGATGTGAGTCCATCGCCTAGAGCTGGAATGCACACCTCCAGCTTGAAGTGCGGCTGTACCCTTTAGTGAGAGACGGTCCCCGCCCCAAACCATTTACAATCTCAATAGACCAGACAGGCAAGAAATATCATTAGCCTGGATTTTACAGCTCAGGATTGAAGGCCCGTCATGCTGGGTAGCGTATAAACACACAGATCAAACCTCATCCTTGCCCCGAAGCACTTCCAGCTTAATTTAAGACAAGAGCAAAAAGTATTTGCTACAGTAGCAAAACACGGGAAGGGGCAAAGGGGGAGGAAGTGATGAGAATAAAATCAGACAGTTCCGTAGTTCAGTTGATGGTTCTAAGCCACTGAAATCGGCTATACCAGCACATGCCCTGGCTGTCACCGGTTCTGGCACAGTCGAAGAAGGTCATAAATCCTGCTCGAATGGCAGAACCAAAGCGGTTCCATTGGTAGGGACCAAAACCCAGGACATGGGGCAGGATTGGCCTGGTGTGAACTGATTGCCTACAGTTCACCCAGCTGCATAGAGCCATAGTAATTAGAGGTGGGAAAGACTGGTAGGACATCCAGGCCCATCAAAAGCCGGTGCAAGATTGTTATCTACAGGACTTCCTCCAGGATGAGTTCAGTTTGAAGTGAAATTGTATGTTAACGTTCCTATGGGAAAGCCGTGTAGATGCCTCCGTAATCAGCTGAGATATTGGTGTACTCTAGGGCATGGAAGGCTTTCTAGCTGCCTTCCTAGACTGGGGCAGCCTACATGTAGCCATATAATCATCTTCTGAAACAGCCAGCTGCTCTGTTTGTTGCTTAACAGCAAAATAGGCCTTTATTGTTCAGATGATCTGGTGGAATAACTGGCACTTGACGTTAAATCTGTTGGAGCTGGTTAGAGGATTCACAAATCTATGGGCTGTTGATCTCCTTCATTCATGTCCCAAGGAAACTATGAATTAGTAACCTGCTATCTGCTGGAAAATCAATCCAAGTGGGTGGGATGAAGGAATGGGGACCCATTGTGTTCTGCCCAAGTTGGCTTCCCTACAGATTCAATGTCACTACCAGCAATGCCACCTCCCCAACATGTGTGCTCATGGCTGCAAATGCTTTTAGAATGCCAGCAAGTAAGGGGGAAATGACCAGAAGACAGCACAAGTCTCAGCGAAAATCTCCCTAGATCTTTCTTTAATAAATTCCCTTTCTTCCTGAAGGATCTCAAAGCACTTTGTAAATGTAAACTGATACACAAACTGTACAGAACCACAAGGTTTCACGTCAACCAGCAGAGAACGTGCAGTCACCTCTGGGGTGAAACAGAACAGCTGTTTAATAGCACCCAGCAACAATACGCCATAACTTGGACAGGAAATGAAGAGAACACTGCATCCAACTGACACTGCAGGTAGTGACTAGGAAGGAAGGATGTGAGTCACCTAAATATGCTGCTAAACATGTGTTGTTACTTATGGTAGACATATCGGCATGTTCTTTCCCTAAAAAGATCTGAGTTTATACTGCAAGTTATGGGAGTGGGAATCTCAGATTCTTATTCTTTCTTTCTTTCTTTCTTTCTTTTCCCCCCCCCCCCCTTTTTTTTTTAAATTCAGCCTAAACAGGGTATACTGATCTAGGACAGCACTGTGTCTTTAAGGTTGGTCTCTTAGAGTGCAACCTAATCTGCTTCTGTCCAGTTGGACCCTGGATTTAAAAATTTTTCACCAATCCGGATTTCCAAATCCTTGCAGATTCTGAGGGGGCTTGTTTATGGAAGTATCCTTTAGAAAAACGGCTTAGACTTTAAGATGAAGGAAACGCAGGGAGCTAATGTGAAGATTTAGGACTTTCTAGGAGGCTCGCAGTTCCTAAGCTCTGCTTGCTTGAGCAGTCTGAAGGTCCTTTTGCAGACTAAGAGGGATTAGTACCCCCTAAACCAGCAGGGCTATGCACACATTCATAAATATACCGGCTCTTTCTAATCGCTTTGCTCCCTAATCCACACTGATTTCTTAGGAATTATCATTTTATCTCAGCTAAATAAGCACATTCCTTGTGCTTTCCTGTAGAAAAATAAAATCTTTCAGAAGCTTTTCTTTTAGAAGCGGTGGCATGGAAATCAAGCCTTTATTTAAAACTTTGGGTAAAGAAAGGAAACTTCATTTGTTTGCTTCTAGCAGAAGGACACTGGGCCAGACTATCCTTTCCTTTACTCCACTGACTCGCTCCTGATTTACACAGTTGGAACTGGGATTGGACTCAGGGCCAATCATTTCTCTCAGAAAACGGGGAAACTTTTATGCCAGCCAATTGCAATACAATGTCATTGTCTCTTTAAAAGAACATCGGCCAGGTAAAAAGTGACCCCTCCCCCGACATTACTAATGACATTTTAGGTTATTAAAACGAGACACTGTAAGAATCCACTTTAGTTTTCACCTTTTATGTTTCCACTTTGCATTTCGCTCACCTTGGGCCAGCAAAGTTAGAATAGTCACTTTTAGTTTTGTTTGCTAGTAAATTTCACATTTGTTTGTAGAGAGACAAGGCAGGTGAGGTAGTATCTTTTATTGGACCAACATCTGTTGGTGAGAGAGACAAGCTTTCAAGCTCCACAAATGCTTCTTCAGGTCTTACTTCTTTCTTGTCTCTCTCACCAACTGAAATTGATTAATTAAAATATTACCCTCACCCACCTCCTTTTTGTCATATGCTGGGACCAAGAGGGCTACAACATTGCAAACAACTTTTATTTCTAGTCAGTTTCACTTCTCAGTGCTCATGCACCAGCATAATGGTGCAGGGATGATGCAAAGGTTATGGTTTGAAGCAAGGAATACGTAAGGATTATAGTAAAATGAAGCATAAATCCTTGTATCAGAGGCCCAGTATGAGGCCTAAGGCCTGAGCTAAAGTAATGGTCAAGACTGTGCTAACATAAAGCAAAGTTAAGCTGGCAAGGAAAGGGTTGATGCTGCAAAAGATACATACCTAAAAGGTACTGGACACTAGATATTAGAACACTCTGATACTTGCACAGTCCACACACATAGATTCATAGATTCATAGATTCTAGGACTGGAAGGGACCTTGAGAGGTCATCGAGTCCAGTCCCCTGCCCGCATGGCAGGACCAAATACTGTCTAGACCATCCCTGATAGACATTTATCTAACCTACTCTTAAATATCTCCGGAGATGGAGATTCCACAACCTCCCTAGGCAATTTATTCCAGTGTTTAACCACCCTGACAGTTAGGAACTTTTTCCTAATGTCCAACCTAGACCTCCCTTGCTGCAGTTTAAGCCCATTGCTTCTGGTTCTATCCTTAGAGGCTAAGGTGAACAAGTTTTCTCCTTCCTCCTTATGACACCCTTTTAGATAACAAGGAACATAACAAGGAACAAGCTGACCCATCCTAAGGACAGGGGTAAAAGGGGAATATGCTGGATAGAATTGTTTTGTTTGAACCAACATGTACAAGGTGAGAGGTGGCACCTTGCTACGTAGAGGGGTTGTACCTTGCTACGTAGAGGGGTTGCACCTCAATACGTCAGGAATGATGTGTAACTTGTTTGTACCTGTGTATAAGAATGACCCCTGGAGCGGTGTCTTTGTCCACCCTAGTGGGCAGTGGAGTGTCCTGCCATTGACTGAGCTGAGTCCATTGTCAGGGAGCACACATGTACTAGCAGAACTGTAGACATCTGATCTGGGGACCTAGAGACTGTGTTTCATTTGGCAATAAACCTGGCCGGGTGCCTTCGTACCTTATCGGAGTCTGTGGTCATTGGGGGTTCTCTCAGGGTCTGCTGTGCCAGCGATCTGCAGAGCCGGGGCAGCACATAGAGGGAACACAAGCACACAGCCGAATGTTATCAGCATTAGATTTATCAGGCCTGGTTAAAAATACTGTTGTAGAATCCATGGAAGACTTTAATATAGTTTGAAATATGCACGAGGGACACAAATTTCACCTCTAATCTGTCCCTTGCAAGTGAGAAAATACCTGAAAATTCAGGAATCAGGAAAGCTGGGCATTGGATGTCTCCAAGAAATTAGGAAGGGGACAGTCTTTCACCTGTAAATCACCTATTCCAATCCAGACCAGCTCAGTATTAAACGAAAGCTATTGCCATCTGATGGCCATTCAGGGCAGCCTACGTGAAATAAATGTGGGGGGTTTCAGGCCAGCCTCCCAGTGGACTTATGTCCACCTCACAAAAAAAAACACTAACTTCATTTTCATGAACTGGCCTTTGAGTTGGAAGTCTGAGCTCAGAAAGCCATGAATGAATGGGCCTTAATGTCCTTATCTGGAACATAAACTTATTAAAATATAATGCAATGACCCACATGGAAAAACACAGCCGTCTGTTACATCCTGCATTTAATCAGCAGGAGCATTGAATGGCAAAGACAGGATTCAATTTGAAACCTATTTGGGTGCTCCTACATTTGTAACAGTCAGCTCATACAATGTACCGTGGGTCCTCCAAAAATGCATCAGCCGTTGAAAAAGGCCTGCATGCCCCTGCACTCAGGAGCGGCTGCCCTGTTCGTCAGAGCGGTAAGACTTCCGTTTGCTGCAGAGGGCACATGTACCCATGTTACACACCCACAGCACTGCCTCGCCGATGGAGTCATGGTGCGGCGGCGGTCTCAGATCTTAGAGACAGCTCCTCGGCAGCCTTCCTGCCAATAGTCTCGGTCGAAGGCAGGCAAAAGGAATTACCGAGCAGCAGGTAAACATGCATTTGAGGCTGGGGACAGCCCAGTGAGACTTGGGCAGCAGGTCTCAAAGCAGATCTAAAAGCATCGCTCCGGTTTATAGGCCTGGATCTACTCCTCCCACCCTGGTTTGGCTCGGCTGCATCACGCTTGTGAGCAGGCAGGAGTCTGAAGTTGGACTGTAAACTCTTTGGCGGTGGGGATTGTCCATTATTATGGGGCCAGAGCCTGGGGCCCCTGCTTTGGTGGTGCAACGGGAATGACGAGCTGCCATAGCAGGCCAGTGGGAGTCCCTTGCGGGATGGAGGGTGTTTTGGGGTTGGCTGGGGGTGTGGCCAGAAGGGGGCGGAGCTATAAAAAGCTGCGTCCCAGCAATCTCAGCTGCCAGAGCAGGTCGTAAGGGACCATTCCACCTACACTTAGGCTGCTGCAAGTTACTCCAAAGGCCAGTTTGGCCCCAGGATCTGGGTTGTAGAAAGGTGGAGTAGAGCTGGCTTCCCCCCCACCCCGTTCCCCCGGGTGCTGCATCCTGTGCATCCCGACCCAGGGATCGGGGCTAATTGAATCACAAACCTAAAAGGACCCACACAAAACACGACATTAAACTTCACAGATGGCTCTTCGTGCTCAGTAAACTCCCCGTTGGAGATCCCTGACCAAAACCCGAACTGCCGACCTGACAGGCTGTTGTGAGGACACGAGTGTCTGTGAGACACTTTCAACATTTAAGGGTTGTAGCCTCGGTAGATTTGAATGCCCCTGGACTATCAGGAAGTTGGGATTCAGGTCCACACTTTGTGGCTTTGTCCGATCTCCACGTGGAACTGAAGCCTCTTTGTTTCTTTCTTCTATTCCCATCTGCGTCCATCCTGCCAATCCCAGACCTCCATGCTTCCAGCCACTTCTCACCTAGGGTCTGATGTACAGCCCATTGAAGTCAATGGGAATCATAGATCAGAACGTCAAACCCTCCCCTCAAGGTCCTCCTTTTCCATTTGTCCCATACATGGGATAAAGAGGAAATATATTTGGTTAGGAGGAAGGGTAATACAAACACACAGAGATCTCCAGGATAAATCTTTCCATTGGGTCTCTCAGGGCATCTTTGTTTCTGTATTTGTCTTTTAGAGTGGAAGATCTCCACGGTAGGTCCTCTCTGATAATGCACCCAGCCTAGAAACACAACCCCCAAGCATATTTACTACACCAGCATGGTTTAACATAATCCACATTACAGTTGGAAAAACAAACATTTTAATCCATAAACCACAACAATCTGTTTTAATGGAATTTGAGGGATTAAAACATAGAACTGGGGCTTACCAGCCAGTTGTTAGCAGTGCCACCGTCAGTTTATTTATGGAATCTCCTCCCAATGAGCCCTTAATCTACTCGTGTGTGATGGAAAGCCACTACACCAACCTCACGCTCTTGGGAGAAAGCTATAAACAAAGAATAGAATACAGTGGCTGGGTTACCCAGCAGCCAACGGCCGGCTCATCTTTGGGCGTGTAGCAGAGAGAAGCCCACCAATACAGATTTCAGAGAAGCTATGGCCCAGGTGACTAATGATTTTGGTTGCCCAGTTTGAGACCTCTTAAGGGGGCTTGATTTTCAGAGGGGACGTGCTTGGGACTTTTGCAAATCAGGACTCTTCTAAGCTGGCTCAGGTTGGGAACCCCCAAAATCACTAGTCACTTTTGAAAGTCTTGAGCCATGTTTGTTACTGTCTTTCCATGTACAGCAAGAGCCATCTTCCTATGGACTTGGCTGCAGGCCCCAAAGCCCCCTCTGGGAGAGTTCCAGAGCATATAAAAGAAGGCTGATTAGCTGACTTGTATGTATCCTGGAGCGCAATGCTGTGGAGGGCCCCGGGAGCTTGGTCCCTGCAGAGTGCCCAAGGAGAAGTTTCTATATTATTCTGTGTATGACACTACATGAAAATGAAATACATAGCGCGCTAGGCCCTCTCTTCATGGAGGTGGGGAACGGGGGGAGACATTTCCTCAGGGTGCACCCTACATTAGAGATCGATCCCCTCTACTCCCAGCAACGAGGGGATAAACTGGCCCATTGGATCTCCATGTGAGTGGTAGCTGCTGGCATGCAGTACCTTGACCCACAATATCTATGGTCATGATCCAGCACCCACTGGGAATCCTTCACTTGACTTCACTTGCTATCCGGCCCTCTTTTCCTTTTGGCCCCTGCGAGCTTTTCTTTGAACAAAGGAGCCTCTGAACAATATCTTGTCTATCCACCCAGTGTTTTAATAACTTTGCTTCACCTGGGCAGGGGCAGACGGCTGCTGTTTTAACAGCGCTGCGTTCATGCTTCTCCAATTTGCACATTTCCGTTCATTTTTCGAAATGTACCAAACGAGTGTCATGTTTGTTGAAGAGTCCCAAGCAGGTAGATAGCCAATCAGAAAAAACAACAACCACCCCAGTGCAGCTGCTAAGATCATTCTGTGTTGATTAGGGGAATAACCTAGGAAATGCAGAAATGTGGTTAATTTCATGTTGATGGTTATAATTCAAGCCCAGTCTATTTGAGGGTGCATCTTTCAGTCTCTGTCCTAGAAACTTGCTGAGATCAGCTGGGCTGACCTTGCTTGCTGCCCCAAGGTTAACTCAGGGTCAGTCTAGGGATGAGATCTTTGTCCATCTATCTTAGGCCATGTTGGTACTTAGGTAATAGATGGACAAGGACCCAACATCTTAGGTATTTATATGGCCCTTGTTACCATAATATCCAAATGTCATTTTAATGGCAACACTACAGTGAAGCAGGGAAATGCTATTATCCTGATTTCACAGATGGGAGCCAATGCACATAGAAACAAAATGACGTGCCCAAGGTCACACAGGATGCAGTGGGGTGCTATGACATTTGTAGTAAGGCATACAATTCTACGTGGTACGTGCCACATAGTGTAGTACAAAATGGCATCCTCCATGCATGTTCGAGGGCTGGAGGGGAGCCGTCCGATGGGCACAGCTGGATTGTGGGGCCTGCAATGCATGTTTTACATCCACAGACAGCATGACACTGACAGGACATCTGTAGCAGAGCAGAGCCCAGGTCTCATGGCGTTTCAGGCGATCTCGCTCTAACCGCTGGATCATTGTTCCTCCCAGGGGCGGCTCCAGGCACCAGCGCAGCAAGCGCGTGCCTGGGGCGGCAAGCTGCGGTGGGCAGCCTGCCGGTCACCGTGAAGGCGGCAGTCAGGCTGCCTTCGGCGGCATGCCTGCGGGAGGTCTGCCGGTCCCGCGGCTTCGGCGGCAATTCAGGAGCAGGTACGCCGAAGGTGTGGGACCGACAGACCTCCCGCAGGTATGCCGCCAAATACGCGTTATCAGTGGACCGCCCACAGGCGTGCCACCGAAGGCTGCCTCACTGCCATGCTTGGGGTGGCAAAATACATAGAGCCGCCCCTGATTCCTCCCCTGTCCTTGTCTATGGAAATGCTTTCCCAAAGGTGTCCTCCTGAGTCCTTCTAGCTGTCTTCAGCACTTGGAAATCCTTCCTCTAAAGGTCCATTACTCGTGACCATTTAACTTCTGTAACGAGCTTGGGGTTCATTAAATAACAAACCGGTGCAGGAGAAAGGAATACAACTTTAATAAAACAAATTGGAGAACCCCACCTCCAGGGCACATCTCCAGATTCCCTTGTTCATAAGTGTGTCCCATATGAGGGAGAATCTCTTAGTTATAATCTTCTATAACGTCCCCTGTTTTAATCTATATATGGAGAAGGCATTTGTGGGTTCATGCTGTGTGTTTGTGGAGATGGGTCAGTGGACCTAGTTTATGATTTTATGTACACTGTGTGCAGTGGGCACTTCTGAAACCATCTTGTCAATTAAATTAAATAAGGGGATTTTCTTTCACGGTGGGGACACCTTCTATATATCAGATCCCAACTGTCACCAGATGGGCCCAGATCAGATCTGTTTATATGAGTTCACCAGTGAACGTTGTGGGTTTGGATAAAATGGGATCCAAACTCTTCTGCTTTTGATTTGGCCAAGCAGAAACCAATCATGGATTTTTCCTGCTCTAAAAAAAAAAAATAAAAAAAAAAATCTTTCCTAAGTGAGTCCAGCCCATGATCCCATTATGTTATTTTGTTTACTGTTATTACAGAGCCCATCTGTGTTTTTAATCTTCTTTCTTAATTAGCCCAGATGTGCAAGAAGGAAATAGAGTAACTTCCCAATATGCTTTAGAACATATGGTTCACATTGGGAAATATAACCTAGCATGGGAAGCCAAACGTACTGAAGGCAGTTGCACTAACAACTTACATTTAGGGACAAGTGCAATTTAAGGCCACTTGACAAGAATTTTTGTGCACAAGGAATAATGCAAGGATGCACCAATCTTAGATGATTACTTCTGCACCACTCCAAAATACTTGGTGGGTGAGCTTTGACTCTAGGCATGAAAAGGAGTCTTGGAAAACAAATTGCAAACCAAATTTATGTGCAAAATTGTCCAGGCACTTTATTAATAATCCTTAGCTCTTATCTAGCACTTTTCTTCAATAAATCTCAAAGCACTTTACAAGGGAGGTCAATATCATTATCAGAGGGGTAGCCGTTGTAGTATGTATCCACAAAAACCACAAGGAGTCCGTTGGCACCTTAAAGACTAACAGATTTGTTCGGGCATAAGCTTTCAGATGCTAAAGAAGTGGGGTTTTCTACCCACGAAAGCTTATGCCCAGGGCCGGCTCCATAGTTTTTGCCACCCCAAGCAAAAAAAAAAAAAAAAAAAGCCATGATCGGGAACTCTAACGCCGCCGCTTCATTCTTCGGCGGTAGGTCCTTCCCTCCAACACGGACTAAGGGACCCGCCGCCGAATTACCGCCGAAGAGACGGACGTACCGCCCCCTTCCAGGGGCTGCCCCAAGCACCTGCTTGGTGAGCTGGTGCCTGGAGCCGGCCCTGCTTATGCCCAAATAAATCTGTTAGTCTTTAAGGTGCCACTGTACTCCTCAGTATCATTATCCTAATTTTACAGATGGGGAAACGACCCTTTGTTGTCTGTCTTTTAACCAGTTACTCATCCATGAGAGTTCCTTCCCTCTTATCCCACGGCTGCTTACTGTGCTTAAGAACCTTTGGTGAGAGACTTTGTCAAAAGTTTCTGAAAGTCCAGCTACACTATATCCACTGGATCACCCTTGTCCCCATGCTTGTTGAGTCCCTCAAAGAATTCTAATAGATTGGTAAGGCATGATTTCCCTGTTCTTAGTTCTTGGAGGGCTGTGGTCTCCCTCCCCCATGGAATTACATACAGTCCTGGGCCCACAAGGATACAGAAACTTGATTCAATAAGGCTTAATTTAGCTCAACAAGATGTGTCCAGGGTATTGCAGGAAATTGCCGTGTCTGCCACAGCAGACACATGGAGTGTGACTTAGATTGGGAATCCTTGTGACAAGAAGCGTAATTTACCATTCAATTTAGAAGTCCAAAACCCATGGAAGCCAATGGGAAGATATGCATTAACATCAATAGGCCATAGAAGCGGGGCTGTTGAAGTGGACATTTAGAGGGGTGAGCCTCATTGAAGTCCACGTTTTTTATTTGACCAAAGGGCTCATCATTTTCAGTGCCCTCTCCTAGATTCCGCCTTCCTCGGCCTGCGAGGCCGTTTGTAAGGGACACAGAGTAATGAGGACTCGCTCCAGTCTCATGTGGATTATCCAGTACTGCCCTTCCTCGAGGAAACGCCTGGATTACTGGGCTCTAACAAGAGGTCACCTGCTGAGGTATAAGACGCCGAAGGCCAACTTCACTAATGATTTTTTAATCTTTTGCCCAGTTACAGCAAGGTCAGACAAGTTAATGTGGGCCATATCGTCCTGTGTGGCTAGAACTAATCCTTTCGCCCTCCTTTAATGCGTGCGCTCCAAATAGCATAATCCTGATTACAAAATAGATTATTTTAATGCAGGGTGATCAGTGATGTTTAGCTAAAGCAGGGAAACGGGCTTAAAAAATGAAAGCGAGAGAGATGAACAAAGAAAGGCATGTCTGCCATTGTATAGAGTCCCCGGTGATGACCAAAACACGTCGCTTGCTCATACAGGGCCTGATCCCATGCCCATGGGAAACACCTCCCAGTGACGTCAGCGCTCTTTGAATAAGGCCCCTAGACAAGGCTGATGAGTCTGATGGTATGTCCACACTGGCGGAATGGCCAGGGCTGGCCATGTCAGCTGATAAGGGCTTGGGTCGTGTGGCTATAAAATTGCAGTGTTCTGAGACAGGTTTTTTTACAGGCGACCAGCAGGACAAAGAAGGAAGCTGTGTTTTATTGTTTGCAGTCACTCTGTTCAATTGACAGCTTTGCTGGCCAGAAAGGGCCCTTCAAGCAAGGTGCATTTAACGCCAATTGAGGCCCTCACTTAGCTTGACTGACGTTAGTGGGAGTTTTGCCTGAGTAAAGACTGGGTAAAAATCTGGTGTGATGCTGGCAGGCCAGGTGCCAGCTCATGCCAGAGCCCCAGGCCAATTCACTTGTGTATTAGTATAGATCAGTGGCTCTCAATCTGCAGGCAGCTTGCGGTCCAATCAGCACAGAGCTGCGTCCCATGTGACATCTTCAGGGCCTTCCAGATAGTATATATATTGTGTGGATGTGGCCCAGGTAAGCTGCATAGAGAGCTGCATATGCGGCCCACAATGGTAAATAGGTTGAGAACCACTGGTATAGATCCAAGTGACTGTTCAATATCAGAGTGTATTTGGGGTTTAAACGTCATGAAAACTAGTGGGGTGGTACTTGCATTGTTTTCACTTATCTGTACCCCGTTATAACAGAGTAGCAAACATTCACATTGTGTTACCCCTGCAACTAAATAACCCATCAAAGGAGAAAGAAGCCTTGTGGAATGCAGATGAAGAACTTTAACAGAAAAGTGCTGATTTCAAAGCGAGTGGTCATTGTGTGTGATGATCGGAGGCCAAAGACTCACAATGCGTTCCTCACTCTCTGCCATCAAAGGAAAAGCCCACGTGGGTAGTGACCCTGTCAGCTTGTTTTCTGTGAGAAGAAGCGATAAGTATGGATTTGAGGAAAGATCCTGGATCTCTGGGCTGTTTGGACTCTTACAGGGAAGTGACCCAGATGCAAAGTGGAGATCCCCGGAGTTATTCTGAGTTGCCCTGAGAGACTTTTCTGCCACCATTTGGAATTATAGACTGGGACTCAGATGTACATATATTCCACCTGCTTTAACCGCTCAATGACTCTCATTTCCTTTTCTTAGCTAATAAACCTGTAGTTAGTTTATTATAGCATTAGCTGCCCACGTTGTCTTTGGTGGAAGATCTAGGCTACCAATTGATCTGGGGAAAGTGACAGGTCTCTCGGGGCTGGAAGCCGCCTGAATGTGATGTCATTTTTGGTGCAAGTGACCATTTCATCACAAAGTCCAGTTTGTCTGGGTGGCGGGATAGACTGGAGAGTCTAAGGGGACTGTCTGTGACTCCATGGTGAGACTGGGGTCATGATCCAGGAGTTCACGTTGGTCACTGGCTTGCTGAACTGTAATTAAAGAACACATCACCAATTTGGGGGTGTCTGCCTGAGGTAGGCACTCACAGTTGTGAGCCAATCCAGATGACGGGGCATCTTGGTAAGGACTTTGTCCTGGATTCTGAAAGAAATGTAGGTGCCTAACGTCCCTTGAAATCAATGGGAATGAGGCACCTCGATATTTTTGAGGAACTGGACCGTTAGGACTTGGCTCATTTACCTTAACTAGGAGTCACGGGCACTCAGCACCTCCAAGGATCAGGCCCCTTACTCATGGGCCAGAAGGATTTTTTTCTCTCCGGATGATCCTGCTTTTTAGAGGTATTTTGCCTTGAGGGCAGAGCCCCTGCTTTGGGGGCATGACAGAGGTGGGGGGTTGCAGCGTGCATCACGTTAGGGAGTATTGAGACAGCATGGCTGCTGTCACATGCCCCAGCAAGGCCAGAGCGTTCACTCGGCTTTTTCCCCCTGCCCCCTCCGCACTACCTTCCCACACACACCCGAGGAAGGGTGGTACCACTGGGACAGTAGCCATGTGCGCCCTAAGCTGCAGTCCTGTAATTGTGCCTGGGTTCTAGAAGGAGAATAGGCTGCTTCCATTCTCCCCCCTCTTACACTGCTGCCTATGGGACTAACTGGTCACCATATGTGAGGTTGGGAAGGAAATTTCCCGCCAGATCAAACTGTCAGGGCCCTTGGGATTTGTTCACCTTCTGCTGCCCCTCAATCTGTTCCCTGCCATTGCAGGTTCCTCAAGCATCGATGTTCCTCGGTCGCTCCTGTTCTCTGCCAGTGCCACACAATAGTTTAGTCTCCTGAGGGTTGTGATACTTCGGTGTAATTCCAGTTGTTGGACTTGATGTGTGTGTGTGTGGGAAGGTTTGCGGGGGGGTTGGGTGGTGTCGTTGGCCTGTGATGTACCGGAGGTCTGCAAAGTTCAGAGCAGGAGTCAAGCCTTTCTCCAAAGTTTGGGTGTGTTTGGATCTGATTTTGGTTCAAGTCATTGTAGGTGTAGTGACTTATTTTAGATTAAGGAAAATAAGAAAGAACAAAAGTAGAGTGCCTGCACGAGAGAGAGCACAGTGTGGTGCATGTTATTTCTGTAACAGTCTGCAGCAACGGTGAGAACAAAATGGCTGCTGCCTCAGCACATGGGCAGGATTCTTAGACATTTTAAGGTGCCGTGCACAGAAAGGACATCACAGCTTCAATACAGCATTCGGAACAGAAACCAGCTGAACCTTCAGATCAGAGTCCAGATCTGAGGGGATTAGGATCTGGAGTTTTGGTTCAGAGTCAGTTTCACTGAGGCTTAAATCTACATGTGCTAAAAGCAGCCTGCAGAAGGCAGTGCTGGCAGAATTTATTTCTCATCTAATACACTTTGTGATGGAATCGTACAAGATAATTCCCTCATTCTTCATATTGCCTGTCACCTTGTGTAGACTGTACAAACTTGGCCTCATTGAAAATGACAAATTAAGCCCTTTGATGATGACTTGCTCCGCTCTGGGCACTGCAGAGCACCATCCCTTGATGCATGTGCAGAAGAAAGCCCGGTAAAGCATGACTCCCCGTGACAAACTTCCCAAGCTCGGGGCATCTTTGGCACAACTTAGAAAACATAAAAGACAAATCCACCAGCAAACTCCAACCCCTGACCGACAATTACCAGCTGACCCACGCAGCAAAAAGACTGAACAGTAAATCTGGCTGGAAAACAAGACCCCCGTCGGGTGAAAAATGCTGAGGTTTCCAAATTTGATTTTGATCCACATCGGAACGAACCTGAGACCTTTCAACAGGTTTTGTGAGCCCAAAACACTGGGCTAATTCTCTCTCTCATTTTTACAAAACCTGTTGAAAGGCAGAGCTAGGTTCAAACACCTGTGCTGAACTGGGCAGAGCAGGGCTCCTGCATCCCAGCTGATAAACCTTACAAAGATGAGCGTTGCTTTTCACAGTAACTGGGACTAAGCAGGAAGAATTAGTTCCAAACTCCGGGGCTCTTAAAGAAGATTCCCTGCCATCAGCCCCTATCTCTTGAAAGCTGGAGACAGATCTTGTCTGTAAATCAAGGTACACACCCAGTTGGTACAATATAAGTAAGAGGCTAGCAATGATGCATTGGTGTTGCAGGGATTTTTGCACGCAACGATGTTGTTCCTCTTTGTAGAGTGCAAATTCAGAGTCTGATTTTGCCCCCTCATATTCCCGCTGAGTAGCATCTTACTCTGACATGCTTTGATGGGGCAGCTCGGGGAGTGAGCTGCTACTCCGTGAGAGTTGCGGGGGCCAGGATCTGGCCCTGTGGGTCCAGTCTTCTGAGGTGCTGAGGGCCTTGCTGTTGCCGTTGACTTCAACGGGTGCTATAGGTGTTCAGCACCTCGAAAAACCCAGTCTGAAATGTAGCTGGATTTTTAAAAATGTGTATTAAACAAAAAAGCCAGGGCTCGCCTGCGGATTCGTCACAGGGGCAGCGCCAGCAGCAGGTGGTTCCGTTTTCCCCTGCACCAAGGTGGGGGGAAGTAATCTGTACCCGCTGTTTGCCTGGTTGCTCCCCGCTGGTGCTACCTGGCACATGGGGGAGATGCAGTCGAAGCTCCGCCCACCCCCTGTCCCTGCCCGCCCACCGCTAGCCTGCTCGTACCAGAGATGGGGCAGCAGCCCTGCGTATGCAAACCTTCCCTGCTCCATAAACCAGGTAAGTGGTGCACTCAGGGGACATATGACACCCTCTTTCTTCCCCGCACAGGTACACCGAGGGAGCCCCAATCTCACCCCAAATAAACACTGTTGTTTCAGGGTCAAAATGAGTGACCAACACCGGTGCAGACATGCCCGCCAAGCCTTAGCTCCGACCCTACAGCCATCCACAGCGCATACGACTCTATGAAATCTTGTCCAGCAGTGATTTTCTTCAATGCAATCATTTAAGGTGTTAAATCTAGCTTTAACTTATGTGGCTGAGCCAACTTAGATCAGATTATGTTTGTATTTATTGGGATTTATGGGTGTATTATTGCCTCTGAGCCCATCTGGACGGCTAATTTGTCAATTAGAGCAATGCTGATCATTGCTGTGGCCTGGCAGGGGCTGGGAAACGCTATTATCGGTTTCACACAGGGCTGACCTTGAGACACAAATTCATTTTGCCTGACAACCTTTTCTTCTCGCGGCCGGATTACAGATATGTAAATGGGGCTAAAACCCTTGAATATTCATCTTAGGTCCGTCAAAATCGGAACTGGCTTGAGATGAAAAATATAACAGGGAGACGTGCTGAGCTCTATGCAGCGCCCTGGAGGAATGGCATGGAATCGTATTTTGCTTGATCCAGTATGTACTATATCATTGTCTATATTATAGCGTCATGGATGTGACTACACAGGGCTGAGTCCTACGTGCTCAGTTGAAAACCGTGGGCATTTTGCATGCGAAAGGACTGCAATAACGGGGTCTACCTTAGGCCCATATTCTGATACCCTTACTCACCTGTTACTTTGTACACCAGGAGCAGTCTAACTGCAGTCAATGGACTACTTGTGAAACAAGAAGCTGCTAAAGATACAGCAACAGGAAAACAATCTGACCCGAAGGTGATAGGAGGCCTATCTGTAGAGCATCATGCCTCCAGAAGGATCACACGTGCTCTTGACAGGCTGTAGCGGGATCACTCCCCGCGCCAGATGAGAGGCAGCTGCTTCTGGGCTGGAACATAGCACCAGCAACGCCACCCAGTGACGTTTAGGGAGGGAAGCTGTAGCGGGAGGATTCCATAACCACTCTGCTTCAGCAAACGTTGTCTTCTCCAATGGAAACAACGGGAGAAAATAGTTTAGGATTGCAGACTGGAACGAGCTACCCCCAAATTCCCAACTGATGCTGCGGTTAACATGCCACTCCAAAGACGGCATCCTCTCCCTCCCCATCTGCAGCAAAGCATCCAGAACCAACACGTTCAATTTGATAAGCGTCCACGAGACAGAGCTGATGCAGTGCCCTCACACCAACCTAATTGTATAAGGAAATCCACAAGCAGTAGGTCCTGCAAAGGCCATCCACTGAGAAAATCCCTGCAGTGCTAAACCTTAAAGAGTAAAGATCTGGAGGCCCAAATTTGTAGCCAGTCTGTATTGCCAAGGAACAGCATATTATAGCTGGTGATCATAGAATCTCGGGGTTGGAAGGGACCTCAGGAGGTCATCTAGTCCAACCCCCTGCTCAAAGATCAAAGGCACAATTTAAGCTACATGTAAGGGGCAGGAGGACTTTCAAACGCTCTCAGCCTTGGCCTCACTGTTCCACTGGACTCAGTGTTGGCTTCAGTGGGAACAGAGCTAGGCCAGAAATGGCTTGTGGATATCCCAGTTTAAATACTTAGGGCAAGATGGTGGTTGGCCCCGGCAAGGGTTCGCTCAGCCTCCAAAGAGGGCAGCCAGAAGCCAGGACCCTGCCTCTCTTCTTCAATGGCAAAGGAGAATGCGTGTAGTATCCTTGTGGACGGTAATGCAGTGGCTGTGCTGTAGAAGGCACTGATGGCCGGTGTCACCCAGAGCTCAGACTGGGGGTGGGTGAGACAGAGAGGGATGCTACCCTGAGGTCCTGCCTTAAAAGACACAACAGAGCCCTTGCTGCTTATACAATGGGTGAGGGAATAGCAGATTTTCAATGTGCTTCTTGCAAGGAGTGTTCTGGGTGTCTCCGTGCCACGTGTGTAAAATGACGTGATGCCAGGGCAATATTTCGACTGCTGGTGTTTGTCTGTTTTCAGGAGCTAGATTCATGCCTCGGGGCATTGCCACTGAAATGAAGCAAGATCTGATCTGCCTGGAGATGTATTAGTCCCTGCATGGCGAAATACCCTGGTGCATCCAGACTTCACACAACCATCAACATATGATCCCATCCATCCGTTTCAGACACCCTGCCCGCTTCTCTCATAAACTGCCCAGTCTGTAACATAATCTGGGTTGCAAGAATGTGCTAATATTTTGGCTACGATTCACCAAGGCTATTTTATTAAATCTTGAGGAGACAGCGAGAGATTGAAGTGTTAATATTCAAGAGATAAATCGCAATAAGGTGAGGTCTAACCTTGGTTTTCATGTAGTATTGTCTTTGCCAATTTAAAGCTGCTATTAACAATATATTATTTATATTATGGTTGTGGCCAGATGTCCCAGTCTGAGTTCAGATACTGAACAGACATAAAACAAAAGACAGCCCTGGCCTCAAGAAGATTACATCCTAAGTAGAGGGGCTTGACAGATTTTGGACGGCACTCGAAAACGCCATTTTCTTGAATTCGAAACGTTCCACGAGCGTGTCGATTTTGATGAAACCCATTTCCACACGTTCTAAATGGATCGTTTTCATTTTTCGTTCCAGAATGACTTTTTCGGCCATTTGTTTTATCATTTGGGGGTGAGGGAGGGGTTAAAAAAATCAAAATGGAAACATTGGGATGGATCCAAAATGACATTTTCTCAGAAGTTTTGTTTTGTGGGAAATTTGGAACGGCAACAAATTTGGAGGAATTTGCCGCGAAATGGAAATCCCAGTTCCACGCTGCTCAAAACCCAAGGCCCTGATCCTGCGTTAGGCTCCCGCGTGAGCCCAGGCATGTGACTGGGTGACTGACAAAGCAGGATTAAGGCTTGAATCTGGCTATATCTAGGCATGTGATTCCCCTGCTCATGTACACACACTCGCTAGCACAATATAAACAGCAGTGTAGCCGCACTAGCGCGGGTAGTGGCAGCCAAGGAGCGGCTGAACCTGCCAAGTACAAACCTGCCTGAAACCGATGGGTCTCTGCACAGCTAAGCCACGTCTCTTCGGCTGCGACCTGTGCTTCTCCCTGGCAACATTGCTAGTTATAGTCACAGTAGCCCGGGGAAAGAATGTGTGTGCATAGATTCATAGATTCTAGGGCTAGAAGGGACCTCGAGAGGTCATCGAGTCCAGTCCCCTGCCCGCATGGCAGGAC
The DNA here is from genome assembly GCF_013100865.1 of Trachemys scripta elegans. Classification (NCBI taxonomy): domain Eukaryota; kingdom Metazoa; phylum Chordata; order Testudines; family Emydidae; genus Trachemys; species Trachemys scripta. Next base: position 103,490,248 of record NC_048305.1, on the reverse strand, counting down.
CAAATACTGTCTAGACCATCCCTGATAGACATTTATCTAACCTACTCTTAAATATCTCCAGAGACGGAGATTCCACAACCTCCCTAGGCAATTTGTTCCAGTGTTTAACCACCCTGGCAGTTAGGAACTTTTTCCTAATGTCCACCTAAACTTCCCTTGCTGCGGGTTAAGCCCACTGTTTCTTGTTCTATCCTTAGAGGCTAAGGTGAACAAGTTTTCTCCCTCCTCCTTATGACACCCTTTTAAATACCTGAAAACTGCTATCATGTCTTAGGAATCTCACTCAAAGCTCGTAGTGTAGAAATAGCCTATGAATAGGGCCCTACCAAATTCACAGCCATAAGAAATGCTTCACAGACTGTGAAATCTGGTCTCCCCCTGTGAAATTTGGTCTTTTGTGTGCTTTTACCCTACACTATACAGATTTAATGGGGGAGACCAGCATCTCGCAAATTGGGAGTTCTGACCCAAAAGGGTGTTGCGGGGGTGGGGTGGGGTCACAAGGTTAATTTAGGGGGGTTATGGTATTGCCACCCATACTTCTGTGCTGCCTTCAGAGCTGGGCTGCCAGAGAGCAGTGGCTGTTGGCCGGGCACCCAGCTCTGAAGGCAGTGCCCCGCCAGCAGCAGCGCAGAAGTAAGGGTGGCAATACCATACCAGGTATTACCCAGCAGCCACCGCTCTCCAGCCGCCCAGCTCTGAAGGCAGCGCCAGCAGCAGTGCAGAAGTAAGGGTAGCAGAACCCCCCACCCCTACAATAGCCTTGTGACCCCCCCCCCCCACAGACACACACATACACACAACTCCTTTTTGGGTCAGGACCCCTACAATTACAACATTGTGACATTTCAGATTCAAATAGCTGAAATCATGAAATTAATGATTTTTAAAATTCTATGACCGTGAAATTGACCAAAATGGGCCGTGAATTTGGTAGGGCCCTACCTATCAGATGAGACAACAGGTGCACATAAACTAATAGCAGAAGCACTGCAGTAGGCAAAAAATACCATCCAGGAGAAAGCCCATAGTGGGCTGAGAGCTGCCCTTTGTTTGCAATGATATTCTTTTGCTCTAGTCTACAGAGCAAGTGAAATGCTATTGTCCCTGCCAATTCAGATGCGTAGATACCTACATGTTAATAGGAGACACTCCTCCCACAAGGTGGACGCCTCCAAAAAAAAAAATCGACCGCAACAGAGGCAGATCTTAAAAATAACAATCATGAAAAATATTAACTCTTCGACGGGAGGAGTGGGGTGACTGTGTTAACCCAAAGGCACATGTAAACCCATTACATAAAATGTCTTTTATCTTCCCATATGCTTTCTAGCCTAAATCCCGCTAAATCCCAGATTGAGATAACAAATGAAGAGCGCCGCTATTTCAGAGAAAGGCGGCCTCTTTCCTCTGGGTATTAAAGAGGGGCAAAGGTCAGTATGCCCCTGGGGATCACCAAAAAAGAGATCAGGCGGATAACACCTGTGTTTTCACATGCTAAGTAAGTATTAGTGAAAGTGCAGTTCATCGCAAATGCAACGAAAGGACAAAGCTTTAGATTACAGCTCATATAGGGGCCTTTGGACAGGATGGAGCACAGTGGTTTAAAAGATCTGAATTTTGCTTTCCTGCAGATACCATACCAGTGTAATAGTCATAACCCTGGGAAGCAGTTCCTATTGGTTAATGCATCAAATTAGCAAAAACAACATGACTTTGGCTAAAACTAGCTTCACGCTTGGTGTAGGCATAAGCCGATGCTTCTGGAGAAGCTCTATTTGTCAGGGATCAAATTCCACGGCAAACTCAGTGGATTGTTGAAGACACTCAGTGTAGGTATTTATGTCCCATTCATCACTGGGACTAACTTCAGTGTATGTCATAGACAATGTGTGTGTGGGTTGCGGGATCACGTGACACCCCCCCACCCTCCCGATTTGCTGCTTGGCTTGTGCTAAGCATGCTCACTAACACTGATGAAGACAGTTGCCCTCACTCTGCACCCCCAATATTGGCAAGCACGGGTCATCTCTGGCATATGTGGTATTGTTATTTATAGCGTGGTAAGACCCAAGACTCCTAGGCTCTGTCCAGAATTACACGCCTCGTCCCAAACAGCTGGGCACCCTCATTTGAAGCCAGAGGCAACAAGTGAGTGTAACAAACAACGAGCTAGATTGTGACCTGGACTATTTGACTGTCCAAGGGAGCAAGAACCCCATTCTTGCATCATTACCCAGGTTACCCAGATCTTGGGTGCATAGAGGTACGCAGGGCTGTGCATTCACATCAATTCCTCTTACAGCAGATGGGCAGGGCATGGGTGGAGCCTTCTGGTTCCTCCCCCTTCCTCACTGGCCAGAATGGCAGAGCCGGTTGAGGGAGGTGCAGGGTTAAGGGAGGTGTTACTAATTTCCCACTGGAAAAGGCCAACAGTGAATTAATACTCCTGGGGAGCAAGGAGGAAGCTAAAAGGAATTGTGACTCAGAGGGAGGGGTGTCTATGCGGCCCAATGCTTCCGAGGGTTGCTGTTGTGGTGGTGTAGCTTTTACGTCACACTTTGCTGAGGCCAGTGGCTAAAGGCATAATCTAACCCATTAGGAGGAAAGCTGGGAAGATAATGGATCCAAACACTGCATCTCTTGCTCATCTCTGCTAACATGCATGTATTTGCTAGAGGTGGTTGACATTTTTTGTTCTACATGCTTTTTCCATGTCTCAGGGATGGGATGGATTCTCCATCACTCTTGCCTCAATCGCTGTGGACATCACCACCATCCTTCCTCTCACTCAGGCCTGTCACCCGGGTATCATCTTCGACTTGGACCTTTCCCTAGGTCCTCACATCCAGACTATGTCTACATCTTGCAAACTCTTTCTGCATAACATCTCTAAGATACGGCTGTTCAGGGAATCATAGACATGTAAGGCTGGAAGGTACCTCGAGAGGTCATCTAGGCCATCCCTGACAGGTGTTTATCCAACCTGTTCTTAAAAATCTCCAGTGACAGAGATCCCACAACCTCCCTTGGTAACCTATTCTGAACTGAACTACCCTTATAGTTTGAAAGTTTTTTCCTAATATCTAACCTAAATCTCCCTTGCTGAAGATTAAACCCATTGCTTCTTGTCCTATCTTCAGTGGACATGGAGAACAATTGATTACAGTCCCCTTTATAACAGATTTAACATATTTGAAGACTGTTACCAGGTCCCCCGCCGCCCAGTTTTTTTCCCCCAAGACTAAACATGCCCGGTTTGTTTTTTAACCTTTCCTCATAAATCAGGTTTTCTAAACCTTTGATCATTTTTGATGCTCTCCTTTGGACTCTTTCAATCTGCTCACATCTTTCTTAAAGTATGGTGCCCCAAACTGGACACAATACTCCAGCTGAGGCCTCACCAATACCTAGCAGAATGGGATAATTACCTCCCATATCTTACATACAACACTCCTGTTAATACACCCAGAATATTAGCCTTTTTTTGCAACTGCATCACGTTGTTGACTCATTTAACTTGTGATCCACAATAACCCTCAGATCCTTTTCGGCTGTACTACCACCTAGCCAGTTGTTCCCCATTTTGTAGTTGTGCATTTGATTTTTTCTTCCTGAGTGTAGTACTTTGCACTTGTCATCACTGAATTTCATCTGGTTGATTTCAGACCAATTCTCTAATTTGTCAAGATTGTTTGGAATTCTAATCCTGTCCTTCAAAGTGCTTGAAACCCCTCCCAGCTTGGAGTCACTTGCAGATTTTATACGCATATTCTCCACTCCATTATTTAAGTCATTAATGAAAATATTGAATAGTACCAGACCCAGATCGGACCCCTACAAGACTCCACTAGATACATCCTCACAGTTTGACAGCAAGCCATTGATAATTACTCTTTGAAATTGTGAGTTGATTATTGATAATTCCTCTTTCTTATCCATCCATACAGCCAAAACTCTCATCCAGACACTCATCTCAATTATTGCAACCTCCGTTTTTCTGACATTGACAAATGCAATTTTGCTCCACAAATGTCCATTCAGAACGCTAGCCTGTCACTTTGACCATGTCCCCCCGACCCCCTTTACATCCTTCCATTGGCTCCCTCTTCTCTATTGTATCAAGTAAGCTACTTGTCTCCACTTTCAGGACCTTTCACTGCCTATCTCCACCCTACCTAGCCTCTCTGAATTACTATTGAGATATCAGCTCTGGCTTCTGATAGGCCCATGATGCCAGCCTCATTTTCAAACACCTTTGTTCTTTCTCCCATGCTGCCCCTCATGCTTGGGAGGAGTGTGCCGTAAACACCTACAAAACTGACTTATTATCCTCCTTCCAAACCTTCCTGAAGACCCTTATTTTCCATGATACCTAGAAAAAACTGACAACAGTGAGGTCGCTGGTGCGCTGCGGCCATTGCTGATTATCCTGGCCAATATTGTTTCCTTGTACTTCCATCTGTGTCCATCTATTGTCTCTTGTCTTATGCTTGGATTGGAAGCTCTTTGGTGGCTGGGGCCGTCTTTTTGTTCTGTGTTTGTACAGCGCCTCGCACAATGAGGGCCTGGCCCATGACTGAGGCTTCTAGGTGCTATTGTCTGCATACAAATAAAGAACAAGAAGCCCTCGAAGTCTTTCAGTCAAGACTGGATGTCTCTCTCAAAGATTCACGGGAGCTCAAGCAGAAGACATTAGGTTGCAGGAATCACTGGGGAAGGTTCTCTGCCCTGTGCTACGCAGGAGGTCAGCCTAGATGATCATAATGGTCCCTTCCAACCTTAACATGTCTGAATCTATGCTTGTGCATTATCGGCACAGACCCATGTGGAAATGGGAAGGCATATGTGCCGGGGCCAACCAGAATCTGGTCCAGGATTTGCGCTGTTGATGACAGAGGATGAAATTTACATCCCGTGCAGAGGTTCAGCACACCCTTGTGTCCACCCCCCGCATAGGGTGATTTGCACTTCATGCGACCGGTCATGCGAAAGGAAATAGCTTGAATCGCATGATCGCTTCTGTCTTATATCCCAGTTTTGCATAACCCCATCAGTTTCAGTGAAGCTACTCCTCATTTGCATTGGTCAATGAGCTCAAAATCAGGCTGAGTGTCTTAAATTCAACCCCCACCCCATGTCCCTTAAAGTCATATTTACATATTTGTTATGATAATTCCCACCTGTAGGGGGCAGCAACCTGGAAAAACGGCATAACAATGAAACGGCATGGCTAATAGGTCATCTTACTCACCCAGACAGCTGAGACGTTTACCCTTCATATTTATTGTCAGCTCATTCTGGGCCAACATCTGCTCCAGTTTATACTTGAGAAATCAATGGGATTACTCCGGATTTACATCGGTGTCACAGACTGGAATTTTGTCTTTAATGAGATGAATATTATGGGGGAAAAGATTATTTTAAAATGAGGACTATTGATTCAGGCCTCAAAAACAAACAAAAAAACCCCGAAGCAGTTCCTGAATTCTGCTTCTCTACCTAGAGTCTTGTAATTCCGCCCTTCTCTGCAATGTCTATGTACAAAATTAAAAGCACTTTTATTTTCCTAAATTAAATTGTCTCTTTATTCATTATAGAGAAAGGGTAAAATTGGTCAAACTTTTTCAAACATTGAAACTCCAATAAAAATGTCATCAAATGACTGAGTTTGATGGGGAAAAAATCAATAACATTTTCACAAAGCTTCTTTTAAAATAGTTTTTTTTTTCTAATTCAACAAAAACCAGGAAAAAATGTTCGTCTCCCTTTCCCCCCCTCCACCACTGCCTCTCGTTTTTTATTTTTTTATTTTTTGACAGGCTCTAATAAATAGCACAGAAAGAGAGCAAAAACAAATGAAAGAATACAATTCGGCTTTAAATGTCATGCATTAAAAGAAAGCAGTCACTATTTGAAACCTATAGCACAGGGGTTTTAACCTTTTTTCATTTGCAGACCCCTAAAACATTTCAAATGGAGGTGCGGACCCCTTTGGAAATCGTAGATATAGTCTGCGGACCCCCAAGGGTCTGCCCAACATAGGTTGAAAACCACTACTGTAGCATCCTATACATTGCTTTAAAGGAGTGATAGCCATTAATGTGATCATGTGCTCACTTCATGAAGCTAATCAATTACCCACTTGGCGAGGGTTTATTTTACTTTCCTGACCTCATCTAATAAGGAAGGTGAAGAACTGAAGACAATAAATTTAAAAACAAGAAAAGATTTACTTAGGACACCTAATTAGGATTTCTAATCAGGAGTCATCAAGGCCTATAATTAGCAGGGTTTGCTCAAACTCATTGCTTTCCCTTTAATGGCCACAGGACATCCAAATGGTTTTAAATTATGTACCATGGGCTCCTAATCAGTTTATTGAACATCATAAATTGTTAAAAGAAGTTAATAGCTTGTGTTTCTTGATAGAAAGTGCTAATACTGGAGGCAGAGAACTCATCAAATGAACCTTGTTAGAAGGCGGGGGCGGAGGGGGGAGGGGAGGGCGGGCTGGGAGGTTGTGTCTCAGTGTCTCATTTTGTTTTAGTAATTAGCTTTTACTGGATTATCCGATCCAAATCTTTATTCAGTTTACTCTGTCAAATCTAGTTTGCCTTTTAAATGGGAAATTGACACGGGGAGCAATTTGTCTCTTGACTAGGTTAATGTGTGCAACTTTGTTTGAAGCATCTGAAGTAAAAATGAGTTAGTGGGAGGCACGTCTACAGTAACTTCATCAAAGATCAACACCACGGGCATGGAGACCAGGTAGACTCGGTTGTCTAGTTCGGCCCTCTGCTGTAGGCTGGTTCGCTCTCTACTTCTGGGATCTTGAAAGAGGCCTACGGGCGTGAACATCAACCTATATCTCCATGTCTCTACCTGCATTTCACCTACATCTCACTGGCCCAGATCTTAAATCAGTGGCAGTTAGGAGCCTAAATACCTTTGTGGATCTATGTCTCAATTCCCAGTCTGCAAAATGAGGATCATCTTTCCCCCCTTTCTCTGCCTTACCTATTTAGACTGTAAGATACTTGGAGCAGAGATTACTAGGAATATACCACCATAGGACTTGTCATATAGGATCAATCGCTTGTCCATCTATCCCACATTTGTATCTCCCACGTTTGTATCTGTGACTTTAACCAGGAGCAGCTACTTCAGAAGAAGGTGCAAGAAACCCAGTCATGGACAATTATGCTCATGGGGGAACTTTCTTCCTGACCCCTATAAACAAGTGGTTGGTTCATGCCCTGATGCATGAAGCTTTATATTCTAAATTTACTTTATCTAATGTAACCAGATGTATTAAATTAGGCTCTGTGTTGTTTTATTGGTTATTGTTGTTTTAAGGTGGAACCCATACATACGTTCCTGGATATAGCTAGAGCAACAAACTTGGTGGAAAATTTCCTTAAATGCGAATTTTATTGATTTGGAGCTGGTTATAGTTATTTCCTACCACCTACAAATTAAAAGCTTAATCCAAAGCCCATAGCAGTCAAAGGATAGACTCTCATTTACTTCACAGAGCTTTGAATCAGGTCCCATCTCCTTCAATGAGTATTTCTTGATGACTGGAAAGTGAGAAGTAGGAAAAATACGGCCAAGGGAGTTTCTTGAATCCCTTTTAAGGAATTCCATCCTACTGAATTTGCAACATAAAACTTGGTTTCTTTGCCCTCTCTATTTACTTTCTTTGTGTTTAAGGTTTAGCTACGGCAGTAAATCCAAATATTGCAGCCTGAGATCAGTAGTCCTTCACTGAATACATATTATAGCATGGTCAAGATTGCTCCCATAATCAGTTTGTTCAAATGAATAGCTCTCTGCTCTGCTGCTTATCGAAAATGCCTTTATTACACACTTTTGTTTACCTAGCTGATGGACTTTGGGGGTGGGGGGGCAGGGATGGGTTGGAACCTGGTAGAAAACTTCTGTAGATGCTCATAGAATCATAGAATCATAGAATATCAGAGTTGGAAGGGACCTCAAGAGGTCATCTAGTCCAACCCCCTGCTCAAAGCAGGACCAATTCCCAGCTAAATCATCCCAGCCAGGGCTTTGTCAAGCCGGGCCTTAAAAACCTCCAAGGAAGGAGACTCCACCACCTCCCTAGGTAACGCATTCCAGTGTTTCACCACCCTCCTAGTGAAATAGTTTTTCCTGATATCCAACCTGGACCTCCCCCACTGCAACTTGAGACCATTGCTCCTTGTTCTGTCATCTGCCACCACTGAGAACAGCCGAGCTCCATCCTCTTTGGAACCCCCCTTCAGGTAGTTGAAGGCTGCTATCAAATCCCCCCTCATTCTTCTCTTCTGGAGACTAAACAATCCCAGTTCTCTCAGCCTCTCCTCATAAGTCATGTGCTCCAGACCCCTAATCATTTTTGTTGCCCTCCGCTGGACTCTTTCCAATTTTTCCACATCCTTCTTGTAGTGTGGGGCCCAAAACTGGACACAGTATTCCAGATGAGGCCTCACCAATGTCGAATAAAGGGGAACGATCACGTTCCTCGATCTGCTGGCAATGCCCCTACTTATACAGCCCAAAATGCCATTAGCCTTCTTGGCAACAAGAGCACACTGTTGACTCATATCCAGCTTCTCGTCCACTGTGACCCCTAGGTCCTTTTCAGCAGAACTGCTACCTAGCCATTCGGTCCCTAGTCTGTAGCAGTGCATGGGATTCTTCCGGCCTAAGTGCAGGACTCTGCACTTGTCCTTGTTGAACCTCATCAGGTTTTTTTCTGCCCAATCCTCTAATTTGTCTAGGTCCCTCTGTATCCGATCCCTACCCTCTAGTGTATCTACCACGCCTCCTAGTTTAGTGTCATCTGCAAACTTGCTGAGAGTGCAGTCCACACCATCCTCCAGATCATTAATAAAGATATTAAACAAAACCGGCCCCAGGACCGACCCTTGGGGCACTCCGCTTGAAACCGGCTGCCAACTAGACATGGAGCCATTGATCACTACCCGTTGAGCCCGACGATCTAGCCAGCTTTCTATCCACCTTACAGTCCATTCATCCAGCCCATACTTCTTTAACTTGGTGGCAAGAATACTGTGGGAGACCGTATCAAAAGCTTTGCTAAAGTCAAGAAATAACACATCCACTGCTTTCCCCTCATCCACAGAGCCAGTTATCTCATCATAGAAGGCAATTAGGTTAGTCAGGCATGACTTCCCCTTCGTGAATCCATGCTGACTGTTCCTGATCACTTTCCTCTCCTCTAAATGTTTCATAATTGATTCCTTGAGGACCTGCTCCATGATTTTTCCAGGGACTGAGGTGAGGCTGACTGGCCTGTAGTTCCCCAGATCCTCCTTCTTCCCTTTTTTAAAGATGGGCACTACATTAGCCTTTTTCCAGTCATCTGGGACCTCCCCCGATCGCCATGAGTTTTCAAAAATAATGGCTAATGGCTCTGCAATCTCACCCGCCAACTCTTTTAGCACCCTCGGATGCAGCGCATCCGGCCCCATGGACTTGTGCACGTCCAGTTTTTCTAAATAGTCCCGAACCACTTCTTTCTCCACAGAGGGTTGGTCACCTTCTCCCCATGCTGTACTGCCCAGTGCAGCAATCTGGGAACTGACCTTGTGCGTGAAGACAGAGGCAAAAAAATCATTGAGTACATTAGCTTTTTCCACATCCTCAGTCACTAGGTTGCCTCCCTCATTCAGTAAGGGGCCCACACTTTCCTTGATTTTCTTCTTGTTGCTAACATACCTGAAGAAACCCTTCTTGTTACTCTTAACATCTCTTGCTAACTGCAACTCCAAGTGTGATTTGGCCTTCCTGATTTCACTCCTGGACGCCTGAGCAATATTTTTATACTCCTCCCTGGTCATTTGTCCAGTCTTCCACTTCTTATAAGCCTCTTTTTTGCATTTAAGATCAGCAAGGATTTCACTGTTTAGCCAAGCTGGTCGCCTGCCATATTTACTATTCTTTCTACACATCGGGATGGTTTGTTCCTGCAACCTCAATAAGGATTCTTTAAAATACAGCCAGCTCTCCTGGACCCCTTTGCCCTTCATGTTATTCTCCCAGGGGATCCTGCCCATCTGTTCCCTGAGGGAGTCAAAGTCTGCTTTTCTGAAGTCCAGGGTCTGTATTCTGCTGCTCTCCTTTCTTCCTTGTGTCAGGATCCTGAACTTGACCATCTCATGGTCACTGCCTCCCAGGTTCCCATCCACTTTTGCTTCCCCTACTAGTTCTTCCCTGTTTGTGAGCAGCAGGTCAAGAAAAGCTTTGCCCCTAGTTGGTTCCTCCAGCACTTGCACCAGGAAATTGTCCCCTACACTTTCCAAAAATTTCCTGGATTGCCTGTGCACCGCTGTATTGCTCTCCCAGCAGATATCAGGGTGATTAAAGTCTCCCATGAGAACCAGGGCCTGCGATCTAGCAATTTCTGCTAGTTGCCAGAAGAAAGCCTCGTCCACCTCATCCCCCTGGTCTGGTGGTCTATAGCAAACTCCAACCACAACATCACCCTTGTTGCTCCCACTTCTCAACTTTATCCAGAGACTCTCAGGTTTTTCTGCAGTATCATACCGGAGCTCTGAGCAGTCATACTCCTCTCTTACATACAACGCAACTCCCCCCTATATAAACCCTCACTTTCTTTATTCAAGTATTTTAAATGTTAATTTATATTAAATGATCTTTTTCCCCTTTTCCTTAATGGATTTCCCCCTCCACACATGCTTATTTGTAAAAATCATTCACTCAATATGGACCTAGGGGTTACAGTGGATGAGAAGCTGTATATGAGTCAGTGTGTCCTTGTTGCCAAGAAGGCTAATGGCATTTTGGGCTGTATAAGTAGGGGCATGGCCAGCAGATCGAGGGACGTGATCATTCCCCTCTATTCGACATTGGTGAGGCCTCATCTGGAGTACTGCAGTCAGGCGGCTTTCGGCGGCATGCCTGCGGGAGGTCCACTGGTCCCGCGGCTTGGGCGTACCCGCCGCCGAATTGCCGCCGAAGCTGCGGGACTGGCGGACCTCTTGCAGGCATGCCGCCGAAGGCTCCCTGACTGCCGCCCCCACAGCGACCGGCAGGTCGCCCCCCGTGGCTTGCCGCCCCAGGCATGCGCTTGGTGCGCTGGTGCCTGGAGCCGCCCTTGCTGACAGGCAGCAGCCTCATGGCCCCTGATTGGCTCCCTGCCCTATATAAACCCAAGGAGCATTCCAGGAAGTGTTCAGGCCGCAGTGTGGTTCTCCTGCAGCTGCTCACTTGTTCTTAAACTCCTGCCTTTGACTTGAAACCTGACTCGGATCCTTAGCATTGACCCTGGCCTAGAATTTGACTATGAACTCCTCTGCTACTCTCAGCCTCTGGTTTGACCCTTGGGCCTTACTACCCTAGTCAGATCCTGATGCTCCTAACCTACATGCTGTGATTAATAACACAGGGCCAGATTCTGGTCTCCCTATGAGCCGGAATGGATATGTAAATACTAAAGTGACTGAAGTTATATTTGTGTAAAAACGAGTGAGAAAAGAATCAGAGCCCAACATAGTGTTGGTGAGAGCAGAATGGAGTTACTCCAGATTCATGTGAGATCAGAAACGGCTTCTCAATGATTAATCAGACTTAGCACTTATATTGGGCAGATCCTTAGCTGGTGGAAATCTTCAGAGCTCCTTTGATGTCAGTGGAGCAACGACAACTTACCCCAGCCGCGGTTCTGCCCCATAACATCTCTCCTGTGCTCGATGCTTCTGCTTAACAATATGCTGGATTTAGGGTCCTTTTGTTGTTGCTTTTGAAGGATGCTTTTCTGGGGTTGAGGCTGGGATGCGGGAGATCTGCGTTCAGTTCTCTGTCCTGCTGCAGGATCCCTGGGGCAGTTCATTTAGACTCAGGTCCTCACAGGTATTTAGGTACTTAACTCCCTTAGTGAGGCACCTAAATCCCTTTGAGAATTTGGGCCTCGGGACCTGGTTTTTAAAGGTGTTTAAGCGCCTAATGATGTCTAGGCTCTTGATGGTGCTTTCAAAAGCACACAGGTGCCTAACACCAAAGGCAGAGCCTCTCAGTGCCTCAATTCACCCTCTCTAAAATGAGGATAAGTGACTTGCCCAAGATCCCACAGGAAGTGTGTGGCCAGGTCTTCTGAGTACCCAGGCTAGCACCCTAACCACTAGATCATCCTTCCTTGTCTTGCCAGTCGTCCTCATTTTAAGTGACCTGGCAAATGTGCTGCCCCAGCTGCAGAGACCTGTACCACAAATATACGTACGTGCTCCCGTTGGCTTTGCAAAACGGAGACCAAGCGGACTTTGAAGGAGATCCCTGTGTCTCCCACTCTCGCCGGCATCTCTTAGCCCATACAATAAGCCAAAAGAGACACATCCCTCTCTTACTGCTTGGGAAAACTGCGGGGAAAGTCAGCCTTTTCCATGCTAATGTCCCACAATTACCTCTTAACTGCCAAAAACAAATGGCAGAAATGGGGAAAGTGACACCAAATCAAAAATGTCACAGGTGATCGATTCATGTCATCTACCGTCCCCGCCGCTGAGGCTGGAGAGAGAGACACGGTGATAACACAACACTAATATTATATTACAGCCTTCACGCCGCCGAATGCCAAGTGATGAATATGTGTCACTTTATGTGTCGCTCACTCTCAGGGCCTGGGCAGGCAAGCATGGAAAATGGAGTGCTCAGGATTAATGATATCGAAAATGATAGAGCGGAGATTGAAAATTCCTTCCTTCCTGAACCATGCAGATTGAAACATACCTTAGAGCTATCTTTGGCCGTCCCTCCTCCACCCACTTGCGAAAGGTCTTTTTCACAGCCCTTGGTTTAGGAAAGAAAGGTTTTTCTTTCTTGTGTGGGCCGTGGCTACCAGCGAAGGTTTCACCGGCTCCTCAAACGGACGCCTGTTCGCACGCGCGCAAAGCAGTGCGGCAAGCGCGTAACTGAGCTTCCTTAAGCCAGGAAAAGCAGTTCATTATGAAGCTCTTGGACTGGCAGGCGTGTCATGGCTGGACGCTGGGGCGTGCATGTTCCGTTCTTATTATTTAATATGCAGATCAAGAGGCTTTGTTCAAGAGCGGAGCACCTTTCCGATGACTAGCTATCTAGTGGTAGCGCCTTGAGGCCCCCAGTCAAGCGCAGGGCCCCTCTGTGCTAGGTGCTGTACAGACAACCTGTGAGGCTGCACCTGCCACGAAGAGCTTACAGTCTGCACAGGCAAGACAGGCCACAGATGGGAGGGGATATGGGCACAGAGACGAAGGGCTTTGCTCAAAGTCGCGCAGCCGTTTAGTACCAGAACTGGGAATAGAACCCAGGTTTCCTGAGCACCCTGCCCATTGGGTCAGCCTACTGCTGGACACTGCGCCAAGACCTAGGGAAGACGCAGTTCCTGCTCCAAAATGCTTACAGTCAAAGCCCCCCCTGCAGACATTCACCTGAGTAAACTACAAACACGCATGTGTTTGCAAGGTCATCGCCTAAGAAACATACCAGTTCCCTCTACTGAGAGGCTGGCGTTCTGCCTAGCCACACCCAGCCCCTCTCAGAGGTCCAGAATGGCCCAGGCCACTTCCAGCTTTTGAGGCCCCAAGACATAATACAAACAAAAAATGACAACACATGAAAACAAAATAAGGCACCAAAAAAAGAGTGAGACATAACTGGAATATTTTTTGAGTTAACAATCACTTTTCTAGCCTTTTTCTGTGCAAATGCACTAATTTTTGAGGAAAAATCTAGCTTTCGTGCAATGTCACAGTTGATATTAAGCGTGGCGAGCCCATTCAAACGCTCTTGTCCCAGAGTTGAACGGAGATAGTTCTTTACCTGCTTCGACACGTTGAAGGTGCGTTCACCCAAAGCCACTGATGCAGGCAAACTGACAAAAATACACAATGCAATTGTGATATTAGGAAACACCCCAGAGAGTCCAAGTTTGAGTATTTCTTGAAGCAATTCCTTTGGCTTGCAATCCAATTTAAAGTTCGTGGAATATATTCGTTTGAGGAAGATGACCTCATCACTGAGAGCTTTTGAGATTTCTTTGTTGCTGAAATTGTTCAGCTGCAGAAAGTAGATAATAATGAGGAATTCTCAGACAAAAATAATTCCTTAGTCAACCAGGCGTAAAACTCTAAAGACACTAACATGTCACAATTCTCTACCTTTCAACACACACTTGATCCAGCACAGCCACTCGCAGTGGTTTGTTTATATAATCAGCTGATCTGAGAGGACACGTTTATCATGGTCTAATCTTGTGGCATCAGAACCGATACAGTTTTATTAATATTTATGAACATTTTTAACTCTTCAATATGGCAAAATCTATATCAGTTAACAAAAAAATTATGTCTTTTACCAAATCACATCTCTTATTTGCTTAAATTTGCAGCTCAAAGCTGAGAGAGTGGGTCACATTTTGGTCCGATAGGGATGCGCATAAAAACAAGTCGTGAAACTTATTAAATGTCAAAAAATTAACGAGTGTCTCAATTTGAGGCCCCCTTTGAGCTTGAGGCCCAGGCCAAATGGCCCTCCTGGCCCCCCCTCTAATTGGCCCTGGCCACACTTCTATCCTTGACTCTAAACACCCGTGGCTTTTTCAAGTTTAAAAGCCCACCCAGCAGAGCCTGGATTTGTTGGCAAGCCTCCCCTATGTTCCTGAATATGGGGAGTTAAGCGGAAGAGAGTAGCTGGTCGCTTATGATGAGTCCGTTACACAAAGTGGTCTATTGGGGGAAATGAGGGTGGTTTGTGAGGAGATGGCCGAGCTGGGGGACTTGATCCTATAACTTTTGTCTGGGTTTCCTTTAGGGTTTGCTAAGGGGCTTCGGGACTTGGATAGGAAACTTCTAAAGCATAAATGGGAAGAGAGAAAAAAGGAATCTGACCGTTTGTGAATGCCGTTGTTTTGCAATCTTATCTTGCTTTGTTTACTGCCGATCCTGGATTCCTTGGACCTTCAAAGCTCGCAGCAGGATTTCTGAGTGAACAAGGAAAGCAAATAGGGCTCCTAGTGCAACCTTCAGAGTATTTGGGGCTAATCTGGGTCTATTATTAAATTTGATACATAATGCGAAACACATTCGTCTTACAGTCCATCATATTTGGTTTTTTCCTCTTTCTTTAAGGCATGTTTAAGGGGGGTAATGTTTATTTTATGAAGTGACCCATGAATCGTAGGAGGGCATCTTTTTTTTTTTTTTACCTACTATATTTGCATATACACTGCAGAACAGAAAAATCAAATCGTACAGAGTAAAAATGGGATGCTAAACTTGTTTGCAATTTTGTAGCATCCTGTGACTAAACATCACTGGGAACATATCATTCTGAGAACATCTGTATAACTTTATTATCCTTTTCTGAAGATTCAGTATGAGTGGGAAAGACCCCGAAGAGCTTGTTGCTGTTATTTTTGTATGGAATAGACCAGAGGTGGGCAAACTACGGCCCACCAGCCACATCCAGCCTGCAGGACCGTCCTGCCCGGCCCCCGAGCTCCTGGCCCGGGAGGCTCGCCCCCAGCCCCTCCCCTACTGTCTCCCCTCCCCCCCAGCCTCAGCTCGCTCCGCCGCTAGCGCAGTGCTCTGGGTGGTGGGGCTGTGAGCTCCTGGGGCAGTGCAGCTGCAGAGCCTGGCCTGACCCGGTCTCTGTGCTGCGTGGTGGTGCTGGTGGTGGTAGCAGCATGGCCCGGCTCCAGCGCCACCAGCCACCGGTGCTCCAGGCAGCGCGGTAAGGGGGCAGGGAGCAGGGGGGTTAGTAGAGGGCAAGGGAGTTCGGGGTGGTGGTCAGGGAGCGGGGGTGTAGATGGTGGTTGGGGGGAAAACAGGGGGTTGAATGGGGGCAGGGGTCCTGGGGCGCGGGCAGGAAGGAGGGGGGGTTGGATGGGGTGGCAGGGGGCAGGGGTTCCAGGGGCAGTCAGGGGACAGGGAGAAGGGGTGGTTGGATGGGGCAGGGGTCCTGTGGGGGCCATCAGGAATGAGAGGAGGGGTTGGATGGGGCAGTGGGGATCCGGGGGCAGTCAGAGGACAGGGAGCGGGGGTGTGTGGATGGGGCAGGGGTCCCAGAGGGGCCATCAGAGAACAGGGAGGGTTGGATGGGGCAGGAGTTCCGGGGGGGGAGGGGGCAGATAGGAGGTGGGGGCTGGGCCACGACCCCCTCCCCTAACTGGCCCTCCATACAATTTACAAAACCCGATGCGGCCCTCAGGCCAAAAAGTTTGCCCGCCCCTGGAATAGACTGATAGTGGAGAAACAAAACCAAAATGAACGGAGCACCTAATTAATTGGATTATAATTACACTTGCTACATAGGGGAGAAAGCGCAGATAATAGATCCATTTGAATTATGATCCTCATCAGTTTCACGGCTGATTCTTCAGGGGCAGAGGTGTGCAGCTACAATCACCGGCAGATGATCACCAGAGACACAAGAAATTAAATGAATCCAAATATTTTAAGATCCTGCCCCTGCTCAGTGGTGCAGTGGCTGTCTAGATTGAATTTGTCTGATCATAGAATGCAAGCACTTGCCCTGTCAGATGCCTTATCGCTCCTTTCAAAGGGTGGCTGCATCGAAACGATAGCATCGGTTTATTGGGCCTGAGCCCACTGGCATCTGTGGGAGCAGGATTGGGCCCAATGTACTGATTAAAGAAAATGATGAACTGGAAAGTGGGAAGGAGTTTGGTTTGTAGAGCCACAAATCTTAGATAAATAAAAGGGACTGTGTCTGCTAATCAGCAATGTATTTAAGCCTCTGTATTTCCTCACTCTTTAGACCCATTTGTGGGTGAATGCAATACTGTATTTAGCTTGCCAACTCTGAATACATTCTACCTTGCAAACTCTACAGGAAAAGCATTCCGGAGACGCTCTGTATTAAGGAAAGCCTGTAGATTTCAAGCACAGGGTAACAGGGAGGGTGGAAAGCTTCCATCGGAGCCATAAATCTAATGAGATGGTAATGAGATGCAAATTAACAGCACCATGAGCCAAATGGCTAAAGTTTCTTTATGGAGCATATTAAGTGGCATTTTGCCTAAGTGGAACGGTTGGCTGAACAATAAATACTGCGTCACAACCAGTTAAAAGCTGCACTGAGATAAATAGAAGACATGAAGTATTATTATTCCATTTAAAGGGAAGATTCTATACATTGAAATGGACATTTCTTTAACAAACAAGTCAGACTTTGTTAAAAATCTAGGTTTGGGGTTTTTTTTTTCACTGCCGTAGTCCAAAATGACGTTGCTGAAAATGTGCCTCTCAACTGGCCCCTTAGATATTCAGAGATGGGCAAGAAAACTAAAAATCCCAGGGCCGGATCCTTGGCGGGGGTCAATCAGCATAATTCCATTGAAGTCCATGGAGCGAGGGAAATTACGTTCGCTTGGAATCTGGATCCCAAACTGTACCTGCCACAATCCTACTTTTGACAAATATTGAGCAGTCTCACAGTGACATTTTAATTATAGCTTTATGGATTTCAGGAGAATGAGGAAGGGAGAGAAATGAAGCATTTTTTTTAAAGCTTAAAAAACACGGGAGGGGAAAAAAACTCCCAAACCAGAGGTCCATATCAGAGCTCAGAAAACCTCAGCCGCTCTCATTTCCTGGGGCTCATGCAAATGGTCTCCTTCTTCCTACTCCATGGGGTTCAAGTCTTGCACCCCATAAACAGTGTGACTTTCCTGTGGAATGGGGCTCAAAATCTCAGAGCAAAACTGCCGTGCTCACCTGGTTTGCTGCTGAAACTGCGTGAGATTGTTGTTTGGTTTGGTTATTCGGATTTTGGAGGCACCAACAGGTCCCATTGTGCCAGGTGCTGTACGTAGTAAGACACCGTCCCAACTGCTGAGAACTTATGTTAAACAAAAGAGAGACAAAGGAGCAGTATCTCCATTTTACAGATGGGGAGGCCCAGAGAAATGAAGGCCCAGATTTTTAACCATATGTCTGGGCCTAACTCCAAATAGGATTTTGGTGCTCTAACAGGGGGGCTTGCCCCATAGGCTGGAGATCCTGGGGCCAAGATGACCCTGGTTATAGGTTGAGACCCACCTGAGAAGAACCAGGTGATTCCTAGTTTAAGTGCTGACAGGGCCTAGCTGGGGAAAAACTGGAGGGAAGAGCCAGACAGGGAGCGAGAAGAAAGAGAAAGGTGCTTTAAAGCAGAGACTGTCCTTTTAGTTTTGTGTTTGTACAGCACCTTGCACAATGGAGCCTGGGGTCATTATCAAGGTCCCTAGGCCATACAGTAACATAAATATAACTCGTCCGGTTTCAGATTTTGTGACCAAGCCAGGGAATCACACCCCTAACTCACAGTGCAGAGGTAGTCTATCTATCTATCTACACACTGTACATATTTCTATCAAAGGAAGAATGAATTACCTTCCGGTCCTTGAACTGTCTCTATGTTGGTTCTTGGTCTCTCAATAATGAACTAATTCAGCTGCCATACCCTTGCCAGAGGGGGTGGCAGCCCCTTCCAACCACTATGGCCATAAGTGGGAACCTCTCCCTTGGCGTTGGTCAGGCCCAGAGAGGGATGGTATGAGTCACACACCCCGTTTTTCACTAGGAAACTTGCGAATGTTACTGCATCTGACTTGGTAATTACCGTGTTGTAGATTATTATTGATTATTTGTACTGAGGGAGCCCCAGCCATGGTCAAGAACCCCCTGTGCTCGGCGCTGTACAAACGCAGAACAGAAAGACAGTCCCTGCCCGAAGATCTTACAGTCTAAGTATAAGACAAGAGACCACAGAAGGAGACAGACAGATGGAGAAGTACAAAGAAACAATGATACTGTTGGTCAGCATGGTAGGCCCAGCACACCAACAGCATAACAGAGCATTAACTGCTTCAGATAAAGATACGATAATGACAACTGATAAAAGCTAGTCACCGCCGCAGAGTTTACATGTATGTGTAAGGTGCCCATCACCACGGTATCTGGGCATTGTACTATTCCTGTATCAGTACAAGTGTAGAAGAGACTGATATTTATGAACAGCCTGCTCAGATGTAAAGGGGCGTTACAGCAAAGTCAATCAGAACAAAAAGGTTGTGCTTTTTTCCTCTGTGTGACTGTTTTCTTCTTCTAAGACCAATAGTATGTGTCTGGCCACGGCTGTAACAGGATTGGACATCGAGCTGGGAGTTAAGAGAGACCTGGTTTCTATTCCAGGCTGTGACTTCTTTGAGTGAGTCACATGTTTCTCCATGCCTCGATTTCCCCATTGATATAATGAGGTCAATAACACCTACCTGCCTGGGTAAATCTCTTTTAGGTCTATGGAAGAAAAAAGGGGACGCCTAGATTTTTTTTAAAATAAAACAGGCACCTGTGGTCAAGCTTAATAGCTAACAAACATCCTCTGGTTCACCAACAGGACTGTTCCATCAGTTATTGCCATTGTTCTCCATGGCGCTGCAACTTGCTCCTTTCTGTGGTTACTAGCTCAGGAAATTTGTATCGCACCATGACTTCTGAGGGAGTCAGAAAACAGGCAGATACTGTAAGCTAATATGTGCAAAAATATATTAAAGACAAGCACACCCTTACCTTCAGATTATACATATGTACAGTGTATATACGGCTATTTCTCATTGACTGAATGTTAATAAATTCTCAGGGCACAGGAAAGTACACGCGTTGCTATGCTAGACTTTTAATCGCTGTAGCTCCAAGTTCAAATTCTACACCAGGCCACAAGTGACAATGAGTTTGATGGGTCTGAGGACAATCCTTTTTTGTTGTTGTTGTTCTTAGCAGAAAACAGCCACATAATGGAAACATGAGAGTTGCCATTCTGGGTCAGACCACTAGGCCATCTAAGTTTTGTATCCTGTTTTGGACAACCACCAGTATAATATATTTACTCCTAGTATATTATTCAGCCACTAGATGTCTCTGTGTGGTGTTTAGAGTGTGGTTGCTGGTAAACAAGGTAGGCAAAGTTGGAACTAAAGTTGTGTGGAAGCCAGTTTGTGTCTGTAATTGTAGCAATTTCCTTTAATAAATGCCTCATGTTTCAGACAGACTATGATTCCATAGAGCACGGCAGCCAATACCAGATGTTCAAAGGACTGAGCAAGAAATCCTGTACTGGACAATTATCCAGTTTTTTCCCCTGGGGCAGCTTTTGCTTATGAAAGGCCCAGCAGCAGGGCTCTCGGATAGTTTGTCAACTATATTGTGCAGAGATAAAGTCAGTGCATCTTTATTCCACAGTGATGTCTCACTTTATTAGTCTGCAGGTTTGCAGACTGAGGCAGGCTCTAAGAGGCAGCAATTAACCGCTAATGTACCACTTACATGCAGAAAATCACAAGGAATGACACTAAAACTAACGCTTGTATAAAAGGCAGCTGCTGCTCTAAAAGCCTGGGAATCAGACCCTCAGCTGTTATAAGCAGGTGCAGGTCCACTGAAGTCAATAATGCAATGCCCATTTACACCATCTGAGGATCTGGGATGATTTAGTTGGGAATTGGTCCTGCTTTGAGCAGGGGATGACCTCCTGAGGTCCCTTCCAACCCTGAGATTCTATGATTCTATGATCCCCTGTGTACAGCCAGTGTTGAGCCAGTATGAGCCAGGTGCCATGTTACTCACATCCTTTGCTATACGTTTGGCTAGACTGAGCAATATTATCCTGTATTAGGGAACAGGCTGACTCTATCTCCCTTGCAACGTGTCAAAAGCCATAAGACTATATTGGCTGTTAGTCCCCCGCTGTGCATCCTTGGGCACATTCAGTTCTCTTCTAGGAAAGGATGCAGCATTCTAGGTGGAAATATCCTTGTGCCAATGAGCAAAACAAGGGAATCTCCTGGTCGTGTAGCTTTTAGTATTTCCCAGTATCGTTAACCTTGGGGAGGGAGATCTGGGGAAGCTGAATTTGCTAAAATAATTTCCTAAAGATTATTAATCTGGCCTCTCTACAGATTTTGGCGCCAGGATTTAGTTAATGTACAGTTATTTAAAGTCTCTTGGGAAGGAACGCCAGCCCGGAGATCCTTGCATTGGCTTCAGCAGCAGTAACAAGAATGACTTGGGTTATCTGGAAACCTATGGAGCCAAAATAATGTCTGATAAAGAGCTCAGGCAGGTCACAAATGGCACGATCTCTGCTCTGGCACAAGCCATGTGTAGCAGAAAACAGAGTTGGGTGGGATACAAGAGCAGGATTCAGTAGGCTGAGGTCAAGGCTGTGCCAGTGTTAGGGTTTTGGCTTTGACAGTACTAAAAATCAAACCAGACTCTCAGCACTAACCGAGAGAAATTTTAACGAAGACAGATTTGAATCTATTTACACTGGTGTGAATCCAGTGTGACTTCAGTGGAGCGACGCCCGATTTACAAGGGTGCCCCAACAGAACCTGGGCTAGTGGAAACGAACTGCAGGCGGGTGAAATTCAGCCCGTGTTGCGCACAGGTCCAGTATCTGAAGGGAGGGATGCTCCCCCCGACCTGGCTGCAGTGATGGGGTTTGGGGGCCACTGGAGCTAGGCAGTGGCATATCCCATGGACTCAGCCCACCTCCAGTTGGTCTGTGCTGTCCTGCTCAGAGCTCTGCAGAGCCATATGTGGCATACAGAGGATGCTGACCCACATGCAATGCCCCCACATGAGGATTAAGTCGGGCAGAAGGCCTAGTTCCTAGGAATATGGGTCCTTTTGGGGAGACTTTGTCAGGGGGCTCCCAAGTCTGGGACAGCCCCTCCAAGCCCCCACTGAAGGGAGGGTCTAAGACACAGAATGGGGCCTCTGTTGGCAGCATATTAACCTTTTGCACAGATTCCCCTCTGGTTGCTGTGGGAAATGATGCCCAGAGTTTGCCTCGACACCCTTCCCATACACATGGATCCTCAACCATGAAGAGGGGTCATGGGGAGGTGGGGCTGGTGCCATGGGGGCAGCTTTTCTACAGCACCCCTTTCTGGGCACAGACTCTTGGGCATGATAGTCCTTAGCAAAGGGCTCAGATGCCCCTGAATATGGACAAACACTCAGATCAGGTCTTAGCAATTTAGACCCATCTCCAGTCCCTGCAGCTCACAGGTAGGTAGTTACGGTCCTACTGGACACAGTTATGCCTAGCGTGATTCCCACACCCACAATTGTTTCTCCCCTGGGCATAGGTGGGTTTTGGAAGTTGGGGAAGCCACTTTCAAAACAGATTGGCTTGTGCCACCCTTGTGTGTATGTTGAGTGAATGGGACAGGAGACCAATGAATAGGGGGAAATTGGGAATTCCAGGACTGCAGAAGACACTGGATGTTTCTCCACTTTCCTTGCCTGTGAATCTCAAACTTGTGCTAGAAGGACCACACTCTAGGAGTTAGGGAGTAATTCAGTCCTGGGCTCGTCTGCTGAGACTTCCCACCCGGCCCCTAGTTCGGATGGGAACCCTTGTCCTCTAGGCACTGATGATTCATGAAGTTAACAGCTCATTTCATAATGGCCACCAGCGCGTCATCAGATATCAAAGTCTTTCAATCACTGTTGACCTGGCCTGCAACTGGACTAGCTTCCTAGGGCACAAAGGTGCTAGATGACCCATTGTAGTTTCCTGAGTCATCTGGCCCCCTTCAAAGTGTTTCAACAATGAGTTTTCAGAGCTATTTGTTCATCTCCGTTTTTATTTATATGCTGATTTGGGATTTTTAATGGGAAACCAGCAGTTTGTGATTTGAAATAGGCAAAGGTACCCAAACCAGGGGCTTGAGTCTCATTCAAGATTTCTAACCCCCGTCTCTAAATATCCTAATCGTCATGATGTAGCCATATTATTTTTCACATTTGCGGTAGGATGAGGATTTTTGTGTCGAGCTCTGTATCATGGAGCAGCGTTTAAGCAAACTGGCCAGATCCAAAACTTGCATAAATCTACGCTCATTGAAGAGCTGGCCCTTGGGATCTGGCATTAGACGTGTTCTTACATATCCTCACCACACCTTTTATTCTGGCTACATTTCCCTAAAAGTTTGATCTTGGATTTCTCATTTTCTTTGCTTTACCTCCCCCCTCTTTGCGATCAAATTTCAGGTGGGAGTGGGACCAGGTATGAGCCGGTAAGCCAATGCCTCAGCTGAACGCTGGCTTCTGACAGAGACAGGGCTCCGAAAACATCCTTTTCATTCAATGCACTTTGTCAGCAAGCTTGAAAAATGGAGCTGGCCTTGATTCCATTTCTTTCATCCACCGTTTTTCCAGCGCCCAGTAAATTCGGCCTATTCATTTCAGCCAACGCGATACACCGTGGCCTTAATGTTGCCGTTCTGTCTTTGTACATTCGCAAAGCCGACAGCCCCGTGCTCCCTCCCCCCTTCCACCCACCTCCGCCCTTTCGGTATTTAAAGAAAAAAAAAACCCAGCGTGTTAAAAAGCTTTAGCAGGACATGGGGAAATAAAGCAAAGCGAATGTCTCCTTTGCGGGAGTTTGCTAATATGCTGAAGGGGCGGGCGGGCAGGGGAACCAAACACATGAGATGCAAATAAAGGTGTTTATAAAAAAAACCCAAAGCCCAAAGGAGGAGAAATAACTCTTTTGGCAAAATATAAATGGAGTTCCATCCAGGTATCATTTGCAAAATATCAGAGGAAATTGCATTTCTATTTGTGAATAAATGAGTGCAAAAGTTGTTTGAGGCCCAGGTAATAATGGAAGCGAGTGGGAGGAAATTGAAATTTATGACTTTGCAAATGACTAACACAGAGAGAGAGAGCCACATCAGGGCTTCTCTTCAGCCCCCCCGTCCCCGACCCTCACTCCCTCCCTCTTTCTTTTCTTTCAGCAGATGAGAAGAAGGCAGTGCCAACCCTAAGCTTTGCTGGTCTCAAGTCGTGGGGTGGGGGAGGGGGGGCGGCTAGGAGGAAAGAGAGGACATTAGCGCTTGCTATAACATTGTCACTGCCAATGTAAATTGACGTGTTACATAGTCAACAGGACACACTCGGCTGCCCGCAAGTGGGAAGTACTTAAATCTTGGCACTGATAAATGAAATATTTTTAAGGGAGCTAATCAGTGAGAATGGGGTTTCATCAGGCGCTGACATGCCTTGCTTGCTTCAGCGAGTCCGAGGGAGAAAAATGATTGCACGGCCCGGGCTGAAGTCAGAGCGCGAGAAAGCAAGAGAGAGCGCCGGGGAGACGCCGAGCCCGGGCTGTAGCGGCAAAGGCGCCAGAGTGTGCACGAGGGGACACAAACCGTGCGCTGCGCTGGGCCCCCAGCTGCTGCTGCACGAGCCCCCCGCGTCCTGCCTCGTCGCTGGGCCCGCACAGGCCGCTCTCCCCTCCCTCGCCCTCTCTCCCGGGCGCTTGATAAATGGCCTTGCCTGGAACGGAGTTGGTGCAAATCCCCAATCTGCAGCCTGCTGTGCTCAGTTGGTTCAGCAGCAGGCTAGCCGGTATTTCTGGATAAACACTAATAAATCTTTCTTTTCTTAGTGGCAATCAGTCATTCCCCTTCCTTTCTTTCTCCTCGCCGGTGTTAATGGTGGTGGCAGCGGAGGGGAATAGAGCTGGGGGCCGGAGGAGGAGTTGGGGGGGCAGGAGCTGGGGAAGGAGGGTGTGTGAACCAGAGGAAGATTGAGGCTTAGCCCCGCCCTGCACTGTGAAAGTGGGGGATAAGTGGGGGCAAGGAGCCGCTCCCTACGTCTTCAGCCCCACAGGCCCATGAGCTTGGCTGGAAGAGGGGTAACAAAGCACCAACAGCCCCCAATGGGGAAAGTGGGCCCTCCATTGGAGAGTAGCTTAGCGGACAGAGCACTGAACGGGGGCTGGGGAGCCATGGGTTTTAATCCTGGTTCTGGGTGAGCTTGGGCAAGTCACGTCGCTGCTCAGTGCCTCAGTTTCCCCATCTGTGAAATGGGGGTGATGCTACTTCCTCCTCTGTAGAGTGCTTTGAGGGCTAGGGATGACACGTGCGAGGTAGGAGCTAGGGATTATTATTCTGTGGTGCTTATTGACACAGCATCGGAGCTACCCTGCTAGCCTCTTACCATGCCTGTGAGTGTATTCCTCCCATGTGACGGCTGGGGACCTGGGGCATACAGTGTCCCCTCCCCCCCCCCAAGCAGACAACAGCCCCATCCAGTGTGTGACCCACAAGCCCACCCCAACGCAGGTATAATAATAAATAATAATAATAATAATTAATAATAAGGTAAGGTCCTGCCTCCCCTATCCACTTGGATTTTGGCAGCAGATGCTCACACCCCTCCTTTCTTAAAGGAACAGAGCGGTGTGCTGCGAGCTTGCATGTCACTCCCTACGAGCTCCCCCTCACTCCCCCTGCATATGCCGGCTTTAATCAGCTCCTTCATTCTGCTCTCAGCCAGGATGGGGGTGATGCGGCACATAGCGCCCGGAAAGGAGACACACGGGATACGCAAGGTGTATCTTTACCAGAGAGCCTGTCTGATCTCATATCCTGATTCTGCACTGGCAGGTCACTCGTTTCCAGTAAGACAAGCAAGAGGCTGGCACCAGGGTGCAGCAGATGTAAATTTGGGTTTGAAGTGAGCGGAGGACAGCATCTACCTAAGGTACTTCTCTGTCCCCCTTCGCTCTGATGTATTTTTCTTCACGATCCCCTTGGCCGGTAGGGACGTGCTATTATCTCCATTAGTCAGATGAGAAACTGAGGCACAGCAAGACTAAGGCCTAGATCCTCAAAGGGATTTAGGTGCCTACCTCCTTTTGAGGATCTGGGCCTAAATAACGTGTACAAAGGAAGCCTATAGTAGAGTAGGGATTTGAACACAGGTCTCCTAAGTACTAGACTATTGCCTTAGCCACTGGGCCTTACATTAGGGTGCAGCCACCTGCTAGGGTTGGCAACTTTCTAATCGCACAAAACCAAACACCCCTGCCCCGCCCCTTCCCACAGGCCCTGCCCCTGCCCTGCCCCTTCTCTGAGGCCCACCTCCGCTCGCTCCATCCCCCCTCTCTCTGTTGCTCACTCTCCCCCACTCTCACTCACTTTCACCAGGCTGCAGGAGGGGGCTCCAGGCTCGGGCCGAGGGGTTAGGAGGGCAGGAGGGAGTGTGGGCTCTGGGCTGGGGCAGGGGGTTGGGGAGGGTGAGGACTCTGGCTGGGGGTGCAGGCTCTGGGGTGGGGCTGGGGATGAGAGGTTTGGGGTGCAGGAGGAGGCTGGGGCAGGGCGTTGGGGTGCTGGGGGAAGTGGGCTCCAGGAGGGAGTTTGAGTGTGGGAGGGGACTCCATGCTTGGGCAGGGAGTTGAGGTGCAAGGTCCCGGTGGCACTTATCACAGCTCCCAGGAAGCAGTTGCCAGGTCCCTACAGTGCAGCCCTAGGCACATGGGCAGCCAGGGAGGCGCCACGCACTGCCCTCACACCTTCAGGCACCGCCCCCACAACTCCCATTGGTTGTGGTTCCCGGCCAATGGGAGCTGCAGATCCGGCCCTCGGAGTCGGGGCAGCGTGTGGAGCCTCCCTGGCCGCCCTTGCGTCTAGAGGCTGGAGAGACCTGGCGGCCCCTTCTGGCAGCCACAGGGAGCTAGGGCAGGCAGGGAGTCTGCGTTAGCCCCAGGGCCCTGCTGCACCACAGACGGGACTTTTAACGGCCCAGTCAGTGGTGCCAACCGGAGCCACCAGGGTCCCTTTTCGATCGGGCGTTCCGGTCGAAAACCAGATGCCTGGCAACCCCTACCACCTACCAGGGTTGGCCTTATTATTCTCTGGGTATGGGAGGAATTTAACCTGCTGGAAGCCCCTTCCCCTTTAAAGCAGTTGTCAATGGGGAGCTGCTGACGAAGCTGCCCCCAGACTACAGGCTGAGGGTGAGTTTTCTTCCCACTCGGGGGGAACTGCAGGTAAGATGGTTGGGGAGTTGCCAAGTCAGAGCGGAACTGCAACCCCCTAGGCTGTCCTTTGTTCAGCTGGTGCTGACCCATAAGCCCTGGACCCAAGCGACGTCAGAATGTGGGATGTTCACAATACAGAACCCGCTCAGAAATTTGCACATGGCATCTGTCTTCATAACTGACCCAAACCGCGTCGGGCAGCGTTTTCCAAAGCACCCTGCATTGGCCAGCTTGCCATCTATGCTGATGGGAGCAATTAGCCCAATGCTGTGAGCGTTTGAAAATCCAACCGGTCGGGTCAAAATCCAAATCTGAATCCCTGGGCTCCAATTCATTCCTTACCCTCTTACCAAACAAGGGCAGCAGCTAATAAAAACGAAATCACCCTGTAAAAAGGTGCCGCCGCTAAGCCGGGCAGTTGCTCAACGAAGATATACGGTATTGTCGTGCCTTATTCAATTCAAACTTAAACCCCGACTGGGAGAAACCATTGTCTGCTCTGTTAAACTCACTTTTTAGACCACCCACTTTGGAGCTGAACTGATTAGCTGCTTATGCAGGAGTAAGTTTTAATTAGTCTGGAGCTGAAGTTACACCTTCTTTTCCAAAGCCTGCAGCAAATTAAAAGTACAGATTGCTTTGAAAGAGGGGGGGGAGGAAACCCACAAGATAACGTCCTTATGAACCTTCGCTTATACAAATTAAATGACCAGGCAGGGTGCAGATTGGGGCACGGTGCATAAATTCAATCCGCGGTGGAACGCAGATGAATTTGATCATGATAAACATCTTTTTTTTTTAAAGTAACTAATTGGGGCAAGGATTCCGATGCAGACAATGTAATTTGCTGCTCTCTCAGCTATAGTGTTAGCAAAGTAATTGCTCTCATTTTCCGCTGTGCAGCAATAGCATTAGGTTTCATGGGTGACATTTACAGGCACTGGGGGTATGTCCTGCGTAGAGGATTTACATGGAAGCTTAAGGGGTTCATAGGTCTTGTGCTGGCCTTCTGCCTGGGGCAAATTTCCTGCCAAAATCTCTCTGGGCTTGATCCAAAGCCCATTGAAGTCAACAGGCATCTTTCCATTGACTTTACTGGGCTTTAGTTCGGGGCTATGATGACCAGATGTCCCAATTTTATAGGGACAGTCCCAATTTTGGGGTCTCTTTCTTATATAGGCTCCTATTACCCCCCCATCCCCGCCCCAGTTTTTTCACGCTTGCTGTCTGGTCACCCTATTCAGGGCCTTAATGCTGATGATAAGCTATTGTTGTTTCCTGGGTGGAGGGGCTAAGGAACTTTACCCATGGGTTATTATCCATGTTAAAACTTGGGAGTGGGATTTTCAGTGAGGGCTAAAGGATCTGTTCTATTCCACACAGAATACACCGTAGAATCTGGACACCTTCCAGTTATGCATTAAGCAGAGTGACTACACAGCTGTCAGATCTATGTTCTTGCTTCCTCTCCCCACGGGGAGAAGTGTGTGCTGGAATTTTAATAATTATATTTTATTGCCGTCTGTGTATCTTAGACAAGGCAAGGCTTTGAAGTCCTATCTGGGTGGTGCAGCCCATGGAGAAGACTTAACAAGGCCAGGCTTTGGGCAGCTGCTGTGCTGAACTCATGAAGCAGAAAAATGAATAAAAGATCTTTCTTACATATAGCACCAATCACTTACCTAGCCAATTTTTCTCTTGTGGAAAGCAACGGGAACTTTGCCACTCAGTTCAATAGGCCCGAATCAAGCTATTTTTCAGGAGCACTTTACAGACATGGGTATCATTATCCCCATTTTGCAGATGGGAAAACTGAGCGGTTCAGTGCCTTGTGCAAGTCAATATCAAACGACGGCCTAGCAACCAGGTCTGCTTCCCAAGCCTGTGCGCTATCACCTAGACCATACCGCTGCCAAAAGCGAAATTGCACCTACAAAGAAAGAAAATGAAGTGCTCACTTGATAAGAACTTGAGGGAAATAGGAGATTTAAGGGTAAAATTTCAAAGGCTCCGTACACTAAGTGTCAGGGTGTGTTGATATGTAGCTATAATCAGGAATTAGAGTGTGCAATGGATGCTATAGAGCAGTGTTTCTCAACCTTTTTGGTGCTGGCGACCCCCTTTGGACTTAAAAAAAAATGATGGACACCCCCCCACACACACATACACATCCATTTTAAGCTCAGGCTTGGGCTTCAGCCTCGGGCGATGGGGCTGAAGCCCAAGCCTGGATCTGAGCCCCATTGCCTGGACCAGGGCCTGGGGCCAGCCGGCCGGGGCTGAAACATGTAAATTAGCTTCGCAGGCCCCCTGGGAATTGCTCTGTTTCTTACCCCTTAATGCTGGCCCTGTTGTGACCGCTCTCAACCTGTCCCGCGACCCTGGACCCTCAGGTTGAGAAACACTGCTAGAGAGAACGCTTTCATTGATTAGCCTCACACCCAGGGCCAGCTCTGGCCTTTTTGCTGCCCCAAGCAAGCGGGGCGGCCGGAATGGCGAAGCAAAAAAACAAACAAACAAACAAACAAAAAAAACGTGCAGGGCGGCCGGAGCCCGGGTGCAAACTTTCGGTGCCACTCCCCCGGCTGCGCTGGCTAGCGGGACTCCCTGCGCTGGAGACGTGCCCCGGACAGCGGAGTGCGCGCCCCAGCTAGCAGGGGGAGAGAAAGAGGAGGCGGCCAGGGCTTCCTTCAGCCGGGGCGCTTGCCACTCGGCCCCTCCCGCTGCGCCACCTGCCAGGAGGGCTCCAAACCGCTCCCACCTGCAGGTGAATTGAAGGTCGGCGGGGAGGGAAGGACACGGGCTGCCGGGCTTGCTGCAGACCTGGCACCGGCTGGGGAAGACGGAGCGTGCAGCCCGCTCCCAGCAGGGAGTTCCCCTCCTCCGTGCCCCCGCCCCCTATAGGGCAGCCGGAGTGGCAAACCAAAAAAAAAAAAAGAAAAAAAAAGGCGGCCATGCCACCCTAGGATTGGGCGGAATGCCGCCCCTTAGAATCTGACGCCCCAGGCACGAGCTTGCTCGGCTGGTGCCTGGAGCCGGCCCTGCTCACACCTAGACTATGTCTCAATGTTTTTTTAAGTTGATCAGCCCTCCAAAGGCTAAGGGCTCATTTAATCACGAACAATTGCCTTTGGTTTATTTCCTCTTGACGGGCAAATATTTGGACCAGAGACAAATGCGGTGTTTGTCACACTGGAGACTGAAGCTTTCTGTAGGAAGGTGCAGCTCGAGCCAGGATGTTCAGCTCGAGCTCTGGCTCAGGGGGTGTTTAGATCTGGGGTTCTGGTTTGCCACCCCCCCTCCCCTTAGAGAAGTAAGGTCAGAAAGTTTGGATCCAGCTCAAAACACCTCCTATTTATGAGTTGGGCAGTGGATATCACCCGATCTCCAGTATTCAGAACGTTGCCTTCTTCCCACACACCTTGTGAAAGGGCTGTGTCTGAGGTGGAAGGAGCATTATTTCAAAACATGAGGGCTGTTCAGGTATCTTTCCAGCTTGGATTTTTCTCGCTCCTGACCAGGGACCCATGCTTTGTCACTTCATCCAAATTGTGTTCCTGTTGTGCTGAAAGAATAGATTTATTGCTACCCCTCATTTTACAGAAAGGGAAACTGAGGCACAGAGCAATGCGGTGACTGACCCAAGGTCACTGCGGGAGTCTGCGGTACAGCCAGGAACTGAACCACATCTTCTGGGGCTCCAGCCAGAGCCTCACTCACACGACCATCTTTAGCCTCAGCTTAGAGGGTTTCTCTAATGTAGCTAGAACCTCAGAGTAACAACTCATTGAGCAGTCCTTAAAACCAGGCCTCTTCCACACCATCTATAGACCATAGCTCTTCCCTCTAGGAGAGTGTATTAAAATAGATGATGATGGTTAACCAGCTATATAAGCCAGATATTAGTACTAACGAGGCACCATGGGGGAAGATCATGAGGCCGGGACATTTTACGAACTGCCAAATATCAGTGCCCATTTGCTGAGTTTTCTTCTCATTCCATTCCCTATATTGCTTCACCTATCCTCTCCATGGAGGCCTATTCATGGAACAAGTTCATGAACAGACCCCTCTGGCCACCTGGAGACCTTTTGACTTGTATATTTTGGTTATAAGATCTCCCAATGCAGGGACTGGGTGTTAATATGTTTGTGCAGCATTGGGCACCCTGAGGCTCTGATTGTGGGTGGGGGCCGCCATGCACTCTTGTTATACAAATAATAGCAATAGAGAGATTTTAAAACCCGTAAGTGCCTGGATTTAAGTGGCCTAACCTATTGGGATTGAACTAATCTGAAGACCAAGACTTGATGATACAGAAGTACATTAACTATCTATGCTAACCTTTCCCCCCAGAATACCTCCCCCAGTTGCTAATCCAATTGCTGTTCTGCTTCCGTGATACACTGGGCAGAAGGAGCAGGATCTGGAGTCTTTTAGATCCAAAATTACAGAATTGTAAGTGTGTGTCGGGATCCACTGGGAAGGAATTATTAAAACAGATGGGAACAGAGAAGAAATTGAAGAAAAACAACCCGCTCTGTGCACACATCCTTAAATCATGAAGGTTCAAACTAGGATTCCCTTGGTGATCATGAAATGAAAATGTCCTTCAATTACCGAACGTTTTAAGACATGATTATTTCATGTGCATGCTATTAAGAAAATGACAGTTGAAAATTCATCATGAAATAAATTAATACTTAAACATTTTAACAAAGGCTCCCCAGTGGATTCCAGCCCCTCCTCTCCTTCTGACAGAATAATGCGTTATTTCTTGTTTTTCTTATTATTGGAATAAAGATGATAAAATGCATGATAAAAAATGCATTTGGAAAACAAATTCATAACTACTTTTTTTTAAAAGGGGGAGCTTAGCTGAAAGTGTGTAAAAACACTAGAGCAATTTATTACACTGTGTAGGTGGAAGGAATCTTTTTTTTTTCTTTGCTTTTTTCACTCCGTAAAGTCAAGCAAGCTGGTATTTGAATAATGATGCCAAAATATTGTGTGAAACTAACAATTTAGACGGTTTCCTTTTTATTCCCCCCTTCCCCCAAAATGCAGTGTACCCTTACGTACCACATAAATCACAGCCCTGGTGAAAATCTGTAGTCACTGAAACCTGAGATAAAGACAAGAAGCGATTGATTTGATTTGATTCAAAGTGAATTTAGTGCTGATGAATGATATTGTAATGATACATGTCTGGAAAACCTAAGGCCTCCATATGGGTCTGATCCAAAACCCACTGATCTCACTGGTAGTCTTCTGGATCACATTCTATCTCCTTTGGCACCTGTTACTTGTTATAAAAACTGCAGGAAAAATAAAAGATCTGGGAAAAGAATGCTAATACTGCAAAGTCAAACCCTCAGAAGTCAGGGAATGGCTGAATTAAGCCATTTAAGTGTCCCTGACATGCAAGTAATTCCCCCTCCCAAATTTCAAGCCCCCGCCCCAAAGGATGATGGTGCTGGAGCTTCTCAACCAAATGGTTATAAGAATTTTTCAGTCTCGTTCTTGGAAACAGCTGAGCCATTGTTGCTGAAATTTTCCAAAGCAATTCAGCCTGAGGCCAACACAGCTGTGGAAACTTTCAGCCCCAAACAGTGACATTTGGGCAAAATTATAAGCAATTGAAAACAGAGTCCTAAAATGGAAAGCGATGGACAACTGTCACCTCACAGTCATAAACACGCACAAGCCATTTCCCTTTCACCTCGTGCACCTTTTAGTCCACAGTTCTTCTGCAGACAGAACAGGACATAGGCATATTGCAGCCGGAACTTTCTACGCGGCTTCATACAACTCACAGTATGAGGTCCTCCCTCTGCTTCCGGCTCCTCCCACTTACATCCTCCCAATTGTATCAATAACCTAGTAATTACCACCCAGCTCCTTGTAATCGCCCAGTAGTTACGGGCTTCTTCCAGATGAGCCTGTGACCTTTTCTATGCTGCAGCAACTTCAGTGATCGGAGAAGTCACAACCACCTTGACTTTTGATGGTGCTCCCAGCTCTTCCAGGAGCAATCATCCAGAAAACCAGTCACTCCAAAAAGGATTTAGGTGTGATTGTTGACAGCTGAATGAAAAGGAGCTTCCAGTGTGATCCGGTGGCAAAAAGGTTAACATGATCCTTGGATGTATTATAGGGGAATATCGAGTGGCAGTAGGGAGGACATAATACTTCTGTATATTGCATTGGTGAGGCCTTTGTGGACTGGAGTGCCCAGTTCGATTGTCCGCACTGTATAAAGAATGTCGAAGAAGTGGAGCGAATTCAGGGATGAGCTACCGGAAGGATTCGCGGTCTGGAAGACACGCCTGGCAATGAGAAAGTAAAGGAACTCAATCTATTTAGTGTAGTAAAGAGAAGGCTGAGAAGTGACTTGTTCATGGTCTACAATTACCCACACAGTAGCAAAGTATCAGAAGGCTGTTTAGTGCACTATGCTATGGCATAATAATATCCAGTGGGCAGAAGTTGAAGTCAGCAAAGCTGAGACTGCAAATTTGTAAGTGAGATTCATCAACCATTAGAACCATTTCCTGAGGGAGGCGATAGAGTCTCAC
Organism: Trachemys scripta elegans; assembly: GCF_013100865.1. NCBI lineage: Eukaryota > Metazoa > Chordata > Testudines > Emydidae > Trachemys > Trachemys scripta. Next base: position 103,456,808 of record NC_048305.1, on the reverse strand, counting down.
TCACTGGATTCTTTACAAAGACTGGGTCTCTTTCCAAAGGGAACACTCTAGTTCAACCACAAGTTATTAGGCTGGTTGCAGGAATCATTATTGACACTTTCTGGCCTGTGTCATGCAGGTGGTCAGACAAGATGGTCACAATGGTCCTTTCTGGCCTTGAAATCTAGGAAAGTGTAACAAATTGTCTAACGTGTTTATGGGCCAATGCCCTTTCTGCTGGATTTTCTGTTCAGATTTTCTCAGCTGTGCATCATAAACCTCTTAAAGTGGGTTTGGAGTCTGATCCATAGCCCACTGAAGTCAATGAGGGACTTTGTATTGATTTAAAGGGGCATTGGACCAGGTCCTTAGATGCTGTGGTGTTCTGTACAGAGACAGCTGTGAAGGCCACACCTGGCCACAAGCTTGTTACAAGACTTTGCATTTCTATGGTGGCCGCTATGGGTGGGGGATTAAAAAAAAACTCTTCACAAGCCGTAATCAATCAAGCCTCACAACCCCCTTGGGTAAGATGACCGGATGTCCTGAATTTTTAGGGATAGTCCCTTATTCGGGGCTTAGTCTTAATAGGCGCCTGTTACCCCCCAGTCCTTGTCCTGATTTTTCACACTTGCTGTCTAGTCACCCTACCTTTGGGAGATAGGGAAATGTTAGTATCTTTCCTAACCTAGGCCCTGAGCCAGCAACCTCCCCCATACTGGGTGAACCCTTGAATTCACAGAGTGCAACTGGAGTCCATGGGGCCTCTACACAGGCTCACATAGAATAGTTTGCAAGATCAGGGCCCTGGCTGGAGCTTTGTTTTAGAAAACGGCGATTTTATTTTAATGAAGTCTGTTGAAAGCAAGTCCTACTTTTATAAGTTACTAGTGAAATAAATACTGTTGGCCCAGTTCTCCTCTGACTTACACTGGTGCTACTCCAGCAGTGGGCTGGCACTGGTTCTAAGGGTATGTCTATACTGCATTGTCAACCTGGGCTTGTGGACTCCGTGTTTCCAAGCCCACACTTGAGCATCCACACTGCATTGTCAGCCTGGGCTTACAATCACTGGATCCGGGTCTCATAGCTATGCTAACACATCCATGCTGCACTACGCAGACCTTCTGACTTGGAGCTGCCACTTGCGTTGCATCCACAGTGCAAAATGACAGGGCTTGGACCTAAGTCCCAGCTGGATTTGGGCTCTGATCCACCCGCCCCCTCCCCAAGCCCTGGCAGGATCTTGGGACCTGGGTCCTGAGTGCTTGCTGATCTGAGTCAGACTCATTTGTGTGTGGACGGAAGTGGGGATTGGGCTCAAACCTGAGTCAGGGTTTGAAGTGTAGATGTAACCTCGGTGGTAAGTGAATGTGATGCTGTGCTACTCTTTTGTTTTAAAAGTACATTGGGTAGCAGTGGATTGTACATTTCTACTTCATGTGCAGGGGTAGGGCCCATAACTCATAAGCCTCAATCTATATAACTCACAAACGGGATATGCATGACCATCTCTAACTGATGAAAATAAAGTGCATTATGCCGCTATTATTTGGACTCTGCCAGAGGCGGTGTCTACCGGTATAAAAATGTTGGTTATACCTATAGCTACTCATGCTATTAGTATAGTTGTAGATATAATATGATTTATTGATGTATTTTTATTTCCCACTAGTATGGTATAAATATATTTATACCACAAGAGTGGCCAATAAATTTCCCTTATGAATTCTGTTATCTGCACCATTAGCCATTTGTCATTTTTATGAGGTCACAACTTAAGGTGTACATGAATTTATACCCTACTTTGTGACCCCTTCCAAAATAATACATGGCCACTTCTGAACTATTCACCTCAGGAGTGCTAGGCCGCCTTCCTGTTTCCTACCTCTGCCCACTACTTTTTGCAAAACCAGATAATTTCCCAGTGCCGTGCTGTATCCAGCCATTCCATCTCCCCTTCTCCACTGTAACAAAACCAGAGAGCCCAAAATTCAGTGGACCAAATTCACTCTTCTTGTAACTTGGGTGTTCCACCAGGCCAAAATGACTTAACTAGACAACACCAACAGTGACCCAAACACTCAGACAACATAGTGGTTCTTAAACCCCCACTCCACCCCCACTCCCCCAAAAAACAACCCACCCCAGACCTCAGATTCCCACTATGGCCCAGAATCCTGTGTTGATAATGGCACTTAAAAAAGGAATAAGAATGCCAATAATTCCAGGGATTTCTTCTCCCTGTAATATAAGTGATCCATCCAATGATGGGCACTGGAAGAACACTTCCCCCTTATGCTTATCATGAATTTATCCTGCAGCTTTATTCAAATATTTTCCCCCACCAGTGTCAGGGGCACGGTCCATCCTCTTTATTCATGAGATATCATGGTGTTTAGATACTATGCTGATGAGTATGGTTTAAAAACCTACATTCGATACAATGTAACCACATTCTGTGGGAGTTCTCCTGGGCTCTGTCCCTGGCCATCTCCTACTTTCTATCTACACCTTATCAGTTGGTGACCTCATATTTTTGTGTCTCTCTTTTTAACATATTTCTATGTGTCTGACTTGCAAGTCTTCTTCTCCATGCTGGACCTATCATCCGCTGTTCAACTCCACTGTATTCACTGTTTCTGTGATGTCGTCTCAGATGTTCTGCTGCCATCACAGACTCAGTATGGCCAAACCTGAACACCTAACCTTTCCTCCAAATCCTTCTTTGACATAGGTCCAATTCTCCAGTGTGACTAAGCACACCACCATTCTTCATGTCCCTCAGGCCAGCTAGGTCAGGGTCATCTCTGACTCCTCTTTCTCCTTCTTTCCCCACATCCAAGCTATCACCATGACCCACTGCTTCTTTATACATCACATTTCTAAAGTCCAACACCTCCTCTCCATCCTGGCAGCTAATTCTCTGGTTCAGATCCTGATCATCTTCTGACAGGACAACTGCCACCACCTCCTCTCAAGCCTCCTCAGTAGCTACCTCACCCTCATCCGGTCTGTCCAGAAAGCTACAGCCAAACGCAACATTCCCACCTGTTGCTTTGACCATGTCCCTCTCTCTTGGAATCAATTTGCACTCTCTCTCCCATATCCCTGCCTATCAAACTCAAACTTCATGTCCTGGACGTCAAGACCCTTCATTGCGCAGGTACTGCCGAATGTCCTTCCATATTCCTGTCTGTCAAAACGATGCCAGCTCCAATACCGCTTTTGTCTCGATCTCCAGCCTCGATTCAGTCAAGTCCGTCCTAAAGACTCACTTGGCCTACAAACGGAGTGTGCTATGCAATCCGCCAGTCAGTACACTGTTATGTCTCTGAGGCAGGGAACTGCAGGGGAAGCCCTAATCAGCTCCTGCCACCCCAGCCCCAATCAGGGGAAATGAGTTGGGGCTGGGCCACTACCTAGGACTGGCCTGGAAACTGGCGACACCTGCCAGCCTCGTTAACAGGGGCTAAAAGCTTGGGAGGAAGTGAGTCCAAGGGGGGGACAGCACTGGGGATGGGAGGGGGGGAAAGGAGGATCAGAAACCAGGAGCCTGTTGCCTCTGGGGCCTGTGCTAGGCCAAACCTGTAAATAATCTGTACAGAGTTGGAGCTTGGTGGTGGGGACTGGACACAGGAATAAAGACACGGGTGTTGTACCAGCTTGAAGTGGTCCTGACTCCTTGGGGAGCGGGGCCAGGAGGCTGAACCAAGCAGGGCGCGGTGAGCACCCTGTTACACATGGGGGCTTGTCCGGGATCTCGAAAGCCACCGCCAGGGAGTGGCAACTTGAGAGACTGGAGGGCATGGTGCAGTGGCTGGCTAAGCAGCAGGAGGAGTTGCAGAAGACCCTGCAGGCTTTTCAACAGTCCCAGAGGCCTTACTTGTGTGGCAGGCTGAACAACAAAAAACCCTCCAGGACTTCATCTGGGAGCAAGCCAATAAACAGCAGCTGCTCTTGCACCAGGAGGAGAGTCCCCCGAGCGGTGATGCAAACCGTGCAACAGGGCTGGGTCTCTGTAAAATGGGACCCGCCGATGACCCTGACGCCTTCCTATGTACTTTCGAACGGGTAGCCAGGGGCGTGGGCTGGGATAAGGTGACGTGGGCCCTAAGGTTGGCTCCTTATCTGGCTGGCGAGGCGTTGGCGGCCTACATGGCCTTAAGCAACGACCAGGCCAAAGATTATGAGGCGGTGAATGCGACTGTCCTGAACTGGATGGGGCTGTCAGCCGAAAAGTACAGGCAAAAGTTTCGGGCGGCCTGGTGGATAGGGGGTTTGTGGCCCTGAGCTTTTGCCCCAACATTGACCTACTGGGCTATACAGTGGCGATGGCCCGACACCCAGATGGTGGGAGAAATAATGGACTGGGTGATTCCACAGCAATTTGTGCAGGGCCTCCTGGAGAACATGTGGGTCTGGGTTCGGAGGCACCAGCCAACGACCGTGGAGGCCGCTGTCAAAATGACGGAGGAGTATGTCGAGGCGGACATTCCCCCAAAGGGAGGTGCGGATAGACTGCGACCTAGACTGGGGGAAGAAGCCCCAAGAACCTCCCCCTGGGACAGGCCCGGAGAAAAAGAGCAAGGAGGTTAAGGGGGCCCCCAGGCGCCTGGGTCAACTGGTTTGCTGGCGTTGTGGGCAGCCAGGACCCAAATTCCGGCACTGCCCGGTGATGGAGTGGGGGTTTGCTGAATTTTGTGGTTGGACAAGTGGGGGAGAGAAGAAACAGGGGTGAGGGCTGGCCACCATCCCTGTGCGGGTGGGGAGAAAGCCCCAGAGGGGTTTGTCAATACGGCCTTGGCCTGCTCCTTCATTCAACGCGGGCTGGTGAAACCACACTGGTTTATCCCCAGGAGACTAATTATGCTAGAATACATCCATGGGGATTGGAGGCCCTGTCCCGTGGCGCAGGTGCCCCTGGAGGTTCGGGGCAGATTTGCCTGGCAACAGGTGGAGATAGTAGACAGGCTGCCATACCCCGTCGTGCTGGGGACAGATTGGGACCCCATCCCAAGGGGGAAAAACAGCCATGGGAGGAGACCCTCAGGTGGGAGGGAGGAGCCCCCAGGAAAGGGGGGGAAAAAACCCTATGCCTCTCAGTCCTGGTGAGGGAGAGGACCCAGGTCCCCAGAAGACAGAAGCAGGTACTAGACGACAAAGCCAGAGGGAAGACAGGAAAGAAGGGGAGAGTGAGTGACCGAAGGGGTGCCCTGCTGTGGAAATCTCAGGAGAAGAGGTCCAAAGTTTAAAGGGGGAAGGCCTGCAGGGGGATTCTCCAGACAACGAGGGCCAGGCCCCCTTGGGCTTGGGCTTGGTACCTGCACCAGAGGCCCAGGACAGCTGGTGCGGGAGGCAGGTCCACCTGGCTCCCCTGCCAGGCAAGAAGGGGGATCAGCCGGGAGGGCAACCGCCCAGTTGTGATTGGTGTGCGGACCTCTGGGTGGGAGTAGAGCTATGGGGTGGTCCGCCTCCCCGCACACTGTGGCTTTTGAGGGTGGGGAACTGACAAACCCTGCGAGGAGGATTCAGGGGACGTCCCAGCGGAGAGCAGTAGGCTGCCCCGAAATCACCTCCCAGGTATGGGGAAAAGGGGCCGAACCCAGCCCCTCTCCAGCGGTTACTTAGTGGGGGAGGTGTGTGGCAGAGCGCTCCAGGGGAAGCCCTAATCAGCTCCGGCCACCCCAGCCCCAATCAGGGGAAATGGGTTGGGGCTGGGCCACTACCTAGGACTGGCCTGGAAACTGGCCACACCTGCCAGCCTCGTTAACAGGAGCTAAAAGCTTGGGAGGAAGTGAGTCCAATGGGGAGTGGGCGTGGGCATGGGCATGGGCGTGGGCATGGGCGTGGGCTCGGGCTCACAAGCCACGAGCCTGTTGCCTCTGGGGCCTGTGCTAGGCCAAACCTGTAAATAATCTGTACAGAGTTGGAGCTTGGTGGTGGGGACCGGACAGAGAAATAAAGACACGGGTGTTGCACCAGCTTGAAGTGGTCCTGACTCCTTGGGGAGCGGGGCCAGGAGGCTGAACCCAGTGGGGTGCGGTGAGCACCCCGTGACAATCTCCCTCTATGTCCAGTGCAAAAAGGGTATGAGTCGGTTACAGCCCCTGAGTTACAGAGGCTTGACCCTTTAGCTCAAGTTGCAGGCTTTGGGCTCTGGAATTCACTGGTTCAGGCCACAGTGTTGATCAACATTGGTTTTGTTCAACATCCTCATTAACGACCTGGATGATGGGAGGGATTGCACCCTCAGCAAGTTTGCGGATGACACTAAGCTGGGGGGAGAGGTAGATGCCCTGGAGGGTAGGGATAGGGTCCAGAGTGACCTAGACAAATTGGAGGATTGGGCCGAAAGAAATCTAATGAGGTTCAACAAGGACAAGTGCAGAATCCTGCACTTAGGAAGGAAGAATCCCATGCACTGCCACAGGCTGGGGACCGACTGGCTAAGCAGCAGTTCTGCAGAAAAGGACCTGGGGATTACAGTGGATGAAAAGCTGGATATGAGTCAGCAGTGTGCCCTTGTTGCCAAGAAGGCCAATGGCACATTGGGCTGTATTAGTAGGAGTATTGCCAGCAGATCAAGGGAAGTGATTATTCCCCTCTATTCAGCACTGGTGAGGCCACTGGTGTGTCCAGTTTTGGGCCCCCCACTACAGAAAGGATGTAGACAAATTGGAGAGAGTCCAGTGGCGGGCAATGGGAAATGATCAGGGGGCTGGGGCACATGACTTACGAGGGGAAGCTGAGGGAACTGGGATTGTTTAGTCTGCAGAAGAGAAGAGTGAGGGAGGATTTGATAGCAGCCTTCAACTACCTGAAAGGGAGGTTCCAAAGAGGATGGATCTAGACTGTTCTCAGTGGTGGCAGATGACAGAACAAGGAGCAATGGTCTCTAGTTGCAGTGGGGGAGGTCTAGGTTGGATATTAGGAAACACTGTTTCACTAGGAGGGTGGTGAAGCACTGGAATGGGTTACCTAAAAAGCCCACCTTATGTGTATCACATGTACCCCTCCTGCGGTATTCTAATTTTGGCCTCCATCAGGCCATGTTAGAGGCAGGGGCCATCCAGGCACTAGGAAAGCTCTTTGAAGAACATGGTTGTGATCAGGGCCGGCTCCAGGCACCAGCGAAGGAAGTAAGTGCTTGGGGCGGCCAATTGAAAAGGGCAGCACTTCTGGGTCTTCGGCAGCAATTCGGCGGTGGGTCCCTCAGTCCCTCTCAGCGCGAAGGACCCACTGCTGAATTGCCGGCGAAGAATGAAGCGGCGGCGATAGAGCTGCCGTCGAAGTGCCGCCGATCGCGGCTTTATCTTTTTTTGTTTGGTTTTTTCTCGCTTCGCCACTTGCAGCGGCAAAAAAGCTGGAGCCGGCCCTGGTTGTGATGTCCGACATTGATAATCAAAAGCATGAAGATTAAAGCAATGCAAACTTGATTCTCTTCTTGCACCAGAGAAGCAGACACAACGCTCATGACTGAGAACAGTATCTTAGAAATAGTGATAATTGCCCCATATCACATGGGAAAGTCTGTATCAGAACCCGAGCTCTTTGGGGTAGGGCCTGTCTCTTTGTTCTGTGTTTGTACAGCAACTAGCATAATGGGGACGTGCTCCACTACAATACCTATTGTTACATTCATAGATTCATAGATTCATAGATTATAGGACTGGAAGGGACCTCGAGAGGTCATCGAGTCCAGTCCCCTGCCCGCATGGCAGGACCAAATACTGTCTAGACCATCCCTGATAGACATTTATCTAACCTACTCTTAAATATCTCCAGAGACGGAGATTCCACAACCTCCCTAGGCAATTTGTTGCAGTGTTTAACCACCCTGACAGTTAGGAACTTTTTCCTAATGTCCAACCTAGACCTCCCTTGCTGCAGTTTAAACCCATTGCTTCTTGTTCTATCCTTAGAGGCTAAGGTGAACAAGTTTTCTCCCTCCTCCTTATGACACCCTTTTAGATACCTGAAAACTGCTATCATGTCCCCTCTCAGTCTTCTCTTTTCCAAACTAAACAAACCCAATTCTTTCAGCCTTCCTTCATAGGTCATGTTCTCAAGATCGTTATCTTTTTCTCTGAGTGTGCTGTCTTTAGATAACGCAAGTAGCAGACAGTTAAACTCCAAAGCAAAGCTAAAGCATTTGATCTCCACCAAAAAAAAAATAAAAAAAAAAGTTATTTAACATTTATATTGTGATAGTACCTAGAGACCAACCAGTTCATGGTCTAATTGTACTAGGTGGTGTATGAATACATAGTACCCAATGTCATGGTCATTATTTCTACTACACAGCACAAGATACACCAAACCACAATGTAAACACAGGGAAATGTTTTCGCGCCTCTCCAGAGGGCTGGGGGAGGGTTTCAACCAGAGGTGGTTGGGAGTTTTTGGAAACGTCTTTTTTATTTTTGTCAGAAAATCCCAATGTGTCTAAACTGTAAATTGTCATGGAAAAGGTTCACTTTTGACAAAAATTGTGGAGTTGAAACTTTTCTGGGGGGAAAAAAGATCTGAAAATGTTAAAATGTTTCAGTTCAATATTTTCAGAAGGAAAAATTCCAGTTTGGAGTGACTTTTTGTCTTGCTATTTAAGCTACTTGAAGTTTAAAAACATTAAAGATTGTCCAAAATCAAAGCAAAACTTTTGGAAATGATTGAAAGCACATTTCAACTAACCCAAACCAAAATTTGGGGGCTGGGAGGGGATGGATTTTCAGTTCATGGAAAACTCAGGGATTTTGACTTTTTGTCCCAATTCAGGACAGGCAACTTTATATATATATATATATCGCCAAAAAATTTGCAGAAGAAGAAAAATATTTCCTGTCCAGCTCTGGTTTCAACCTACTAGGGCACTGTTTTCTTATTTCATGCCCCCTTGCTGCAGAGACAACCATTCCACGGGACAGTTAGCTCTTACGAGGTGTGAAACAATAGAAACATAGACCTGTAGGGGACCCCGAGAGGTCATCAAATCCAGCCCTCTGCACTGAGGCAGGACCAAGTAAACCCAGCCCAGCCCTGACAAGCATTTTTCCAACCTGCTCTTAAAAACCTTCAGTGATAGGGATTCCACAACCCTCCTTGGAAGCCTGTTCCAGAGCTTAGCTACCCTTATTGTTAGAAGGGTTTTCCTAATATTAACCTAAATCTCCCTTGCTGCAGATTAAGCCCATTGCTTCTTGACATGAAGAACAATTGATCACAGTCCTCATAACATATCTGAAGATTCAGTCTTCTCTTCTCAGCACTAAACATGCCCTGTTTTTTTTTTCCTCGGAGGTCTTGGGGCAAAGTGGCAATGGCTTTCGTGAGACGTGTGTCACAAGTTTCACACTGCTGTGCTACTTACTCATGTAAGGCAGAAATTTCTCTCTCCTACGAACAGCTGGTGCAAGGCCTTGTTAGAGTAGAGGTGGGCTTATGGCTTTGGACTAGGGGTCTTGCAGGTATAGAGGCTTGGGCATGAAGGGGAAACTGAGTGGCCCCAAAACAGAGTTCCAAACATGGGTGGCGGGTGACCCGCTGGCTCTGGGAGTCTAGTCTCCAGCTGGCCCCACCCCTCCCACCCCCTTGCCCCCGCTGGAGCCCAGAGCCACCCTCCTTCCTCCCGCAGCCGCCAGCCACCTCCCCACTGCGAGTGCGCTGGGCAGGGGGTGGGTGGCTCCCCCAGCCCCAGGGTGGTGTGCAGCCCCTCTGGCCCACCCCTGCAATCCTGAGCATTAGGCAGGTGGGCAGCACATGTCCCCCCTGCCCACACCCCTTCCCCCCGAGCACAGGGCAGGCAGCCCCAGTGCCAGCAGCCTCCCCTTTCCCCCCAACGCCAGGCAGTGCGGCCCCAACACCTGGGGCCCCAGCCACCTCAAGTCCCGGCTACAGGCCAGCCATGGCCACCCTAGCTCCAGCCCCAGCTTCTTCCCTGAAGAGGAGTAGCGAGCCTGCTTGGGCTGGGGCCAAGGGGGAACGGCAGGCAGGAGGGGGCCTTCTGGGCAGATTGTGGGTGGGGCCATGCTGGGCTGTTTGGGGAGGCACAGCCTCCCCCACCCTACAATACACACCGCCCATGGCTCCAAGAGAGATGGTGTGTTCTGAGGCGGTTGAAGACCAGGATGCAAGGAGCTGTTGGTAGGCCTGGCTGAGCAGTGGTGACTGAATGGAGGTTTCTGGAGTTACCTATGAACACCTCTGTTCAAGAGCCCCTGAACCTACGTGTATAGTGTAAACACTCTATCTACGTGGTGCAAATAAATAGATTACACCATGACTGGCCACCTGTCACCAGTTTCTCCAACAACAGAGATCGACCACCACTCTGCCAAGGGGCAACAGCCAGCGTCACTTAGATTCCACTTAAGCTCAATAGGGTTAAGTGTCACTAAGGGTTTGTCTATACCGCACTCGCAAAGTGTGATTGTAGCTTGAATAGACCTACCCAAGCTAGCTTAATACTGGAGCGGTGAAGCCATGGGCACACCGGGTGTACAAGCCCACTCTGAACCCTGAGTAATTAGTCACGAGGCTAACCCCCATTGAAACACATGGTGCCATGGAGCAGCTGCTCTGGGACCTGAGCTAGCTAAGTTAAAGCTAGCCAGGGTATGTCTACTCAACAACAATCACACCCCTGATTGCCGTACAGACACAGACAGAGTTCTGTGCACGGGGTGAACTGCCTTCAAACAGCTACTGAAACATAATTGAATATCCACAGCAGATTTCTGAATCTCAGGTTTTCCACAATAAATACAACCCAAGAAAGTTCCCTCTTTCCCCGTCTCCCTCATCCGGAGTTTGGCTGCTCCAGACTTTTTATTTGCACACAGTTGTCCTTAAAAATAATAAGTGACTATTTGGCCTGTTCAAAGCCAGAAACAAGTTGACCAATTGCTGCTGTGTTTTACTTCAGGGCATCCATCCAAGGCAGAGAGAGAGAGATCAGGCTATAATGGTTTGCCTGGCTTGAAAACTCCATTTTGGACCGTGGAGAGTCATATTTCAGAGTGTATTGATCAGACTGCAGTTTGTGTTTCCTCATGTCCATGATCCTGTTTGCAGCCCTGTAAAATAATAACAGTACTCATGTCAGTAAGGTAATTACCATTGATCTAACACACTGTGACAAATTTTTCAGTCATGCCACTTGATTCATACTTAAAGTTATGGCACCACTGACTGCTCCTTAAATAATTGAAAGATGCCCTTTGTAAATCAGCACGCTTTTGCCCAAAGTGGCAGTTTCTTCTTTGTTGCAAGCTCGTTACCTGGCTTCATCAGGGATTCAAAACCAGACAGCTTTTATCAGCCTGTGTAGCTTCTGGTTAGCGCTAATACCATATTAGCTGGCAAGTCATTTAGGACATTTGGCTTAGAAAAAGGGAAGAGCAGCTAATGTGTTTGGGTGGCTTTGTCTGCAAATGAATGAATGGCAGTTTAAATACAACAGATACCAGAGCAAATTCTGAAATGGGAGTTTCTCATGACGACAGATTTAGGAGTTTCTCATGAGGACAGAGGACCCTTGGGTATATGGGAGGGGATCCTGCCCTGGCAGAAGAATAATCATAAGCACTTGTCATCCATAGATCGCTATTTGGGTTTGTTTAGTCCGGAAAAGAGAAGACAGTAAATTATCCTCATTTTCCAGCTGGGGAAACTGAGGCACACAGGAGCGATGCAAGCTGCTCAAGGTCACACAGCAAGGATAAGGAATAGATTATCCCATGATTCCCAGCCCAGTACCTTATCCACTGACTATCGACAGAAGAGATCCTCTGCAGCATTCCCCTTTTCCCTCCCTTCTCATGAAATCCCATCAGCCAAGGTTCAAACAGCTCCCGTTCCACCATATTAGAGGGTGCAGGATTCAGGAGCTAGCCAGGTTCCATATGATTGCCCCTAAATGCACACCCTCAACCCCGTGGGAGAAAGCAGCACAAGTTATTGTCTCTGCCTTCCCTTCTTTGATGTGCTGTGGTATACAGGAGAACAAGGCTCCGGGTAAAGGCTTCACGATTTGGCCCTCAGGTTATTATTTTGGATATTAATTATTGCCAATAGCTCTGGAAATGTGTTTGAGAAATAGTATTTTGCTTGACATGTATTTAAGCAGAGATGGCCCCAAATCAGAACATTATTCCTAAAACCTACTGGTCACCCTCCACACATGCATATCCCTCCTACTGGAATTTCAGCTCTCTCCCCAGGACAGGCCCCAGAACAGACCACAGGCCCCAGTCCTGTGCTCCTTCATCAACCCAAGCTCATTGAATCCAAACATCTTTGGGGGTCTTTGGATCTCAATCTGAGTCAAGGTTTGGTGGTTCAGGCCCATCTCTCCAGAGCAAATGCAAATGGCGATGGTGGACGTTGTTACATTTTACTGCTGGGTGAATGCTGCTGAAATATCAAGTGGAGTCATGCAGGGATCAGTTCTGGGTCTGGTTCTGTTCAATATCTTCACCAATGATTTAGATCAGGGATCCCCAGTGCGGTGTCCGAGGGTGCCATGGCGCTCGCCGGGGCATTTAAGTGTGCCCGCGTACTGGCTGGCGGACAAGCATTCGCCGAAATGCCGCCGAGAAGCAGCGTCATCCAGAGGCGTTGCTGCCGATTTTTGGCAGCATTTCGGCGGCGACGCCTCTGGATGACGCTGCTTCTTGGCGGCATTTCGGCAGCGACGCCTGTTGACGTTGCCGCTTGTTGGCAGCATTTCGGCGGATGCTCGTCCGCCGCCATGGTCCTCCGTGGCTCATCGTCTGGCGCCCGCCAGACGAAAAAGGTTGGGGACCACTGATTTAGAAAATGGCATAGAGAGTACACTTATAAAGTTTGCGGATGATACCAAGTGGGGAGGGGTTGCAAGTGCTTTAGAAGATAGGATTAAAATTCAAAATGATCTGGAGAAACTGGAGAATTGGTCTGAAGTAAAAAGGATGACATTCAATAAGGACAAATGCAAAGTATTCTACTTAGGAAGGAACAATCAATTGCACACACACAAAATGGGAAATAACTGCGTAGGAAGGAGTACAGCGGAAAGGGATCTGGGGGTCATAGTGAACCACAAGCTAAATATGAATCAACAGTGTAACACTGTTGCACAAAACGTGAACATCATTCTGGGATGTATTACCAGGAGTGTTGTAAGCAAGACGCAAGACTTAATTCTTCCGCTCTACTCCATCCTGATTAGGCCTCAACTGGAATATTGTGTCCAGTTCTGGGTGCCACATTTCAGGAAAGATGTGGACAAATTGGAGAAAGTCCAGAGAAGAGCAACAAACATGATTAAAGGTCTAGAAAACATAACCTATGAGGGAAGATTGAAAGAATTGGGTTCGTTTAGTCTGGTAAAGAGAAGACTGAGAGGGGACATGATAACAGTTTTCAATTACATAACAGGTTGTTACAAGAAGGAGGGAGAAAAATTGTTGTTCTTAACCTCTGAGGATAGGACAAGAAGCAATGGGCTTCAATTGCAGTAAGGGCGGTTTAGGTTGACCGTTAGGAAAAACTTCCTAATTTTCAGGGTAGATAAGCTCTGGAATAAATTGCCTCGGGAGGTTGTGGAATCTCTGTCATTGGAGATTTTTAAGAACAGGTTAGACAGGGATGGTCTAGATAATACTTAGCCCTGCCATGAGTGCAGGGAACTGGACTAGATGACCTCTCGAGGTCCCTTCCAGTCTTCCGATTCTATGAAATAGCCGTAGGTATCTAAACTATCATAGTTGGATCATCCGTTTGAAGTGCCTCACTTAAAGTTCATCACCCCTCAGTTTAATGACACAGGAGGTCATATTCCATTTGAATTATCCAAGCACGATATCGTGGGCTTGAAAATCTTGTGGAGACGGGGTGAGTACCCTCAATTTACGAGAGTGCTAGTGGGAGTTGAGGATAGTTAGCATCTCCTAGGATCAGGACCCAAATTTGCATAAACAGTCAGTTACCAAAGAAACGAACAAACCTTTGGTTTCTGGATTAGGAAGAACTTGAAGAAATGTATTAAGTTTTAGACAAAAGCAATATCTTAATTAAAAAACCCAGTAAGCCCGATGTAATGAGACCTTCCCAACCGAACTATGTCACTCTGGTCTGCAGTGGAACACTGAAGAATTCTCAGCCCCCCCACGGGAGTATTTATTTGAAGCAGGATGGTCTTGTGGTTCAGATACAAGAAGATTCGGAGATCTAGGGACAAATTCACCATTGGCGCCAGACAGAAGAACTTCCTTCAAGTCAATGGAGCTGCCCTCACTTGCGCTAGGAGTGAGTCTGGCTCCTGGGTTCTCTTCCTGTCTCTGCCACGTATTTCCTGTGTTACCCTGGGCAAATCACTCCTTCTTTGTGCTTCAGTAGGAAAGGGCAGTTATGGGGTCAAATTAATTATTGACTGGGAAGCCCCTTCGCTCTAGGCAAGGTAGTGATATGTAGAGTCCCGGGAAATTCTTTTTATTTTTTTAATTCAGTTTTCATATTAATTTTGGGGAATTTCATTTTATTTCATTTTATCACCCCCCTGGGGTTGGTCCGGCCCCTGGGGGTGGGGGGAGGGGAGTAAGAGGCTTGGGGAGGGGGGTGGGGAATGGAGAGAAAGCCTGCCCCACACTCCCATGGGACACAGGCAGGGGCAGCTCCTATGTCCTGAGGCATTAGGCCCAGGGCTTCAGAGTGAACCTGGCCTGCACTCACCCTGGACAGCAGCGGCTCCTGTGTCCCGCAGGACTGGGCCTGGTGCCCTGCTCCCTTGACCTGGGGCATGGGGTCACAGTGCTGCTTAGGCATCGTTATGGAATGGGGGCCAGAGCAAATGTGAGTGAGTGGGCTTACGACCCCATGGAACAAGGTTTTTTTCCGTTTTATTTCACATTTGCCGGGGGAAAACAGGGCTCTGCTTGTATATCCCCATCACCATAGCATGAGAGTATCTCAGTCTTATATTGCATGTGTCCTGGGAGACAGGGCCATGTATTACTCCCATTTTACAGATGAGGGAAGAGAGAGACTTCAAGATCACCCAAGAAATCTGCAATGGAGTAGAGCAGTGAACCGCTGGGTTCCCAAACCCCACGTGAGTGCCTTAACCTCTGGACCAAACTTTCTCTCCCATGATATCACAAGGTCCTCCTTTGAGATCCTGAAAGTAAGGCACTACAACGCAAAGTAATATCACTTTGCGCTTCCAAGGGGTTGGACTAGATGACCTCTTGAGGTCTCTTCCAGCCCTACATTTCTATGATTACTTTATATTTTATTATTATTTACATGTGGGTTTGTTATGTACACCTCACGCAGCACGTGGCAAGATACAACTGTTAAAATGAACGGTAGCAAAGGCCTATCAATACAGCCATTAACCACCAAACTCCTCCGCAACGCAGAATGCCTGACTGGAGTCTGCATCCCAGAAGGCACCAAAGCTGGGCTTTAGAGGGTTTCTAGAGGGACAAAGTTGAAAAGTCCCCCTCACTGAGAACACCCTGTTTCCTTCTGTTGGCATTCAACTCTGGGGGATGCAAAACAAGAATTTTCTAGTTGATCTCGGGTTCTGCAAAGAAAGGGACTTGGGGGAGAGGCGGATCCCCTGCCACTTAAGCTTAGAAATTCTAGACTTTCAAGGGGAAATAATAAGATTCACTGAGGATCAAATTCACCCCTGTGCAGGCAGCCCTTGCAAGGCCTATCTGCCAATTAAGGCCTTTTTAGGTGGCACATAAGCCTTGGATTGGCCCTCTGTACAAGCGTCCATTTCACCCATACTTGCCTACAATTTTGAAAACATCCCCCTCAATGCAGTCAACATCATTCCACGCCTAAGTAGCAGAAGATGATTTCTCACCATTAGCAATGTGAGCACCTAGTTGCTATCATGGCATAAGAGCCTCTCAAAACACAAATTAAATTAACCAGCCTCTGAGACCAGCCCCTAGTATTGTTGGGCCATAAAAAGTAATGGCACCAGCTTTGAGCCAGTCAATTAGTCATCAAGAGCTCTCTTTTGTGGGCATTCTTCTACCTGCTTGAGGTGAGCCCAGAACAAACAGAAGGCATCTGAAAGGAGCTTACTAAATAAGTCTGGGATTGAACAAGCGGTGTATTCGGGGGTCAAATTTAATTCCTTCCCTGCTTTTGTATTCAGATTAGAGGCCAATATGGCTTTGCGGAAGCAAGGGCACCTCCGTTAATGCTGCTTTTGCACTTAACCTGCAATTTACCTGTCAGTAACAAACACATTAAAGAATAGCTCCGCGCTTAGAACTTCCAAACAATTTACCACACCAGCACAATGAGCTCTTTGTGCTCCAAGACAACTGCAGCCACTAACGTCTAACGTGAAGGTCTGCAATCGAGGGAAACCGTGTTCGAAAAATGCATCCTAGCCATATTTCAAGGAACAACAAAATTGAGGTCAATCAACTGCTCGGAAAACAATAATAAAGAGCCCACCCCCCACCCCCACACCAAACAAGCCACATGTCTGTGACACGCTGGATTGGTTAAGGAGGATTGTGCTTTGAGAGCCACCTAAATTCTTCGGCTCAAGTGCTGAGCGGAGGTTTATTAAGTGGCCTGTCCGAATGTATATCAAACTTGTCCCTGGTGGGGGCCCGGTGTTAAATTCCATCATTAAAACCTATTACCGAGCTATCAAAACCTGCTGTAATTCCATCTAATGACCTCATTTCCCTAAGCGCAACCTATGCCACTCAATGAAAGTTTTGCCGATTTGGTGTTCTCTCTCGGTAGGCCGCAGCCTCTTAGCGGAAAAGAAAAAAAAGGCAGAGAGAGAAAAATCAATGTCTATAGAGATGACAAGGCATGAGGCCAGTAGCTGGGGACCTAGAAAACTATCCAATATTCCATTTCCTATCCAGTCTATTAGCTACTGAAGTCAGCCTAGGTTCTGGGTTTTGATTGAAAGCTGAGCTGAGACCAGATAGAGGAGGAGGCAGGCAGGGCAATATGGCCACCAGACAAGTCTAGTTTATAGCTTGCTGAAATCAGTCATAAAAGTAGGTGTATATAAAAATGGATTATTGCATTAAAAGTTCAAAATGTTCCATTTTTTTCCTTAGCTCTGGTTAAGGCAGGATGGGGCAGGAGGAGGAGGGGGGGCAGGAATAAGTCCTCCTCCCCCCACCTCTACATGCCATGAAATCATTTCGTAAATACAAAAAAGGCCCCCCGGGCTATTGGTGCCCAGACACTCATTTTTAGAGTGGATAATTGACTCCTTTCAGTTGATAATTCATAGCTTGCATATGCTGGCTAATACATCAGCGCCTAGAGACTTCAAGACAGCCCAGAGCAGAAACAGAGAGGGCGAGGGGAAAAAAAAAAATTTGGATGATAGATGAGTGCATTACCGCTTTATGAATGAATTATGTCCTGCAAATACCTTGAGCAGGAGAGACTGTCGGCCTGTATCTATACTAATCTGGGAGGAATTATGACAATTTTCACATTAAAAAGGGAAAGGGAAAGGAATTAATCGAGCAATTGGGCCATTAAAAATGTATGCCAGAGCATTTGAATGTCCGTTTTCCCATTTATCATGCGGTAGGAAGTCTCCGTTGGTGTTTTTCTTTTCTTTTTGTGTAGGTTTCGATGTATAAAAGCAGATCAGCATTATTTTGACAAGACAAAGTCTATTTTACCTATAGAGGTTCAGAGCATCTCTCTATATCCTCTCTGTCAAAAAGCAGAATATATTTCCTTCCTTTCCATCCATCGGCTTCCAAAGTCTGTAATCTTTAACTTGATAAAAGCAAAATCATTTCATCCCGTGTATTGTTTTTTTTTCTCTCTTAGTGGAGCTAAGATTAAATTGGTACATGTTTCCCCAAAGAATTTACGGGTTAGCATAATGGAAGCTTTCTGTTTAAAAGTTATATGTTGATCATACTGTCTTAATTAAAACAGTTTTATCTGTAGAATACTTTTGGGATCAATCTCTCTCTCCCTCTCTCTACTTACTCACGGTATCATGAAGAAAATACAAGTCTGTAAAACTCTCTCAAGCAATGGCTGTGCTATCAATTTCCTGAGTCAGAATTTTACAGCATTAGGGTCTGATTTTGGACTTTGGATCCCATCCTTTGTTTATTATAAAAATAGAGCTGTTTAATTTTCAGCATGCACGTCAGGCATCCCGTGTGACTTGTATTTAAGTCAGTTTTGTCACAATCTACGAGGATTTCAACTGTTTGTAAAATTCATCCAAGGAGGAAAATACATTCAGAATAACAGCAATGCACAGGAATTGGCAATATAATGCAAACAAATAATCACACCTCATTTTAACTCAGTCCATTATAATGTTAGAGCTGAGATATCTGTGATGTTTAAAAATACATTTGGCAATAGACTTATTTTATATTTAATACGTTAAAATGATTTTTTAAATTGCTGTGATTATCAAAGCACTTTTCATTATCTTCTAAATACAAATTCTGAGGTATTTATCAGCACTGAGAAGAAGTATCAATAACTGCACTAATATAAAAATCTCATTTGAGCGATGACAGTAGATTTCAAGCAATCTGCCCAACACATGCTCTATTACCTGCGTGTCTTCAACTGAACTGCTTACAATATAATTAACATGAGATACTTATTTAAACATAACACTTATACAACAATCATTGAGCTCTCTAAACAAGGATGATGTGCAGCAAGTCACCTGAAAATATGTAGGATTTTCATCTTTACTGTTTATGTTTTTCTCCTGGCTTTCTTCATATTGATTTGGGCATAAGCTTTCGTGAGTAAAAACCTCACTTCTTCGGATGCAAGTGAGGTTTTTACTCACGAAAGCTTATGCCCAAATAAATCTGTTAGTCTTTAAGGTGCCACCAGACTCCTTATTGTTTTTGTAGATACAGACTAACACGGCTACCCCCTGATACTTCATATTGATTGTAAGCTATCATTTAAATCTTAAACAAATGAAAAAAAGGATCACTTTTCCTGGTCTTTTCATTCTTCTGATTTGTTAAACGTTTGTTAATACATTCAATAAAAATGCAGAATAGAACTTTGGAACAAAATGTCAGAATTTTCTTACACACACAGGCTTTATGAACAGTATGTGGGTTCATCATATTACTTTAGGTGTGACTAACCAATAAACTCACCCTTATTGCACCACACACTGGATATGTAAGTCATCTATTTGATCATTTTGCTTTAGCTCAGCCTTGGTATTCTGCACTTTTCATACCCGGTGAAAAGGTACTGTATTCTCACGACAAACTTCACTGATCTGGTGTCACTAGTTTTTGGTTTGTTTTTTTTTAAAAATGCGCTCTAGGAATTATTTTTGGGACCTTGAAGGTTTGTGTTACAGAAGAGATCAGACGAGATGATCACAATGGTCCCTTCTGATCTTGGAATCTATGAATCTATGAAAATGAGATTCTTATTCTACAGTTATTACTGTCAACGGGCATTTAAGGGGTGCTCAGATAACTCTGATGAGGGCCATGTAAGTAGATAGTTATATCAGGGAAAATATGAGATACTAGTGAAAGCTACATGGACTGCCGTTTTCTCTGTATTGCTATCGACTTCAGTAGGTTTACACCAGAGCTAAAATTATACATGTGTGCTTACATTTGCTAAAATCACTTTGCGCAGGGAGAGCTTTGGTTTGGTCATTCCCTCATCGTCTAACCTCATCCCGCTCCCCTGCTGCACATCCACCACATCACACGTCCCCCATCCTTCCAGGACAGAATGGAAAATTGGGGTCTAACTGGTGAACGGTGTTAGGAGCTGTGCAGGAAGAGCTGCGCACCAGAAATCATTTGCAGCGCCCAACAAGAAATAGTTGTACTGGTCCAACAAAACCCAAGAGCGATGCTGCATATTCTTGAGGGTCATCTCCTGGCCTTTTATCACGGGTTTATCTAGATCAGTGGTCACCAACCAGTAGAACGCAGTCAATCACAGAGCCTCTGCCAGTCGATCGTGATCTCCGGCTGCTAAAAGTTCAGTGGCGCAGCAGGGCTAAGGCAGGCTCCCTGCTTGCCTTGGCCTGGCGCCGCGCCCGGAAGCGGCCGGCACGTCCCGGCATGGGGGGTGGGGGGAACTGGGGGTCTCCGTGCACTGCTCCTGCCTGAAAACACTTCCCCCACAGCTCCCATTGGCCAGGAACGGGGAACTGCAGCCAATGGGAGCTGCAGGGGCAGTGCTTGTAGGCAGGGGCAGTGCATGGAGCCACATGCCCGCCCCAGGGGCCATGGTGCAAACACATCTCTAGTCACCAAATATTGAGGAAACTTGGTTCATGCAATGGAATGGTTAAAGCATCCATCATGTCTTATTCTTAGTGGTGGGTGTCACAACAGGGGACAGAGACCCTCACAAGCGGGTCTCTCTCGAGGGTCGCCACCTGTCTGGTTTTCACCCGGACAGTCTGGGTTTTGGCTTGTGTGTCCGGGTGCCATTTGACAAGCACTGATGACTGGGTTTTTTTAAATCTGGGGGAAAGAAGCAGAGCAGGGATGGGGCTTGGTGGGAAGAGGCAGAGAAGGGGCAGGGTCTCAAGGGAAGAGGTTGAGCAGGGGGCGGGGCCTCAGGGGTCCAGTTACCAACCATGCGAGGTGGCAACCCTCTCTCTCTCCCCAACAGAAGTTGGTTCAATAAAAGATACTATCTCACCCACCTTGTCTGTCTAATATCCTGGGACTCACACGGCTAGTCACGCGTGTCACTCTAGTCACGCGTGTCTTTTCTTGTCAGGGTGCACATGAGTGCTCTGGGCACTGCACACAGGTTTGTTATTGTAGGGTTGCTCTCAGAGGGTGGCTGTTGTGAGTGCGAGACAGCACCCACTGGCTTGTTATCACACGGGTTTGTTATCAAAAATGGTGAGCTTTTCCATTTGCTTCTCTAGAAAGGCCACAAAGCGACAGCTCTCTCCTGTATGAAGGGCTTTGAATGCAAATAGAAGGAAAAGAGAGGTCGGGCCAATCTGAAGCCTTCACAGCCTGCGCTCAGGCTATCTGGATGCTCCAACCCAAGATTTTCAAATACGGAGGCCTAAAGGTAGACTTCTAAATCCTTATTTCAGCACCTAGTTAAGGAGCCCTGGTTTTCAAAGGTGTTACGCTCCCAGGAGCAGGATAAGCGCTCCTTTTCTGAAAGGAATGCATTGTTATTCAATGGAATTCCCCCGTCAAGTCAGGAAATCTCCTTCCAAACATGTGGGTCTATAAAGGGCCAAGACTTCAGTATGTTTATTCCAAATCACTTCGGTCTATGGCCTGACTAGATAGGACATTTCTTCCCAACTGCCATCAGTTAGGTACTGGGTTAAGCCTGAAGTATGAGGGTTTATAGCTCATATTTTATTAGCCGCTCTAGCACAACCATGAGTGCGCCCATTAACCATATCAGTTGCTAATCCTCTTTTGAATCAGACCACGCTCCGGCCCTCCATAACGTCTTGTGACGGAGTTCTACAGTCAGCTGGACCCTACGTAAAAAAGTATTTCCTTCCGTCAGTTTTAAATGTAGTTGTCTTTCCGTTACATTGCACAGCTCCTCATTCTCATATTAGGAAAAGAGGTAAGTAGGAGAATCTGATTTGCCCCCTTTACACCATTCATGATTTTGAGTGGCTCTGCTGTGTTCACCTTCGTTCATCTTCTTGCTACATTTAACAGTTCCAGTCTTTGAAAATACTCAGAGGGAAGCCCTTCCTCCTCCCAAAAATGAGTTTACTGGTCTTTGCTTTCTGAAACCTCCACTCAGTTCAGTTCAGCTTCTCCATTTGATGGTCTGTGCGCTGTAGAATTCACTGATTAGAAGAGCAGAAAATGCTGCAAGGTAGGTTTGAAGACCGTTGATGGAACTTATGAGTGGGGGAAAAGTGCACACAGTTTTTACCAACACTATGCCTGGATTAAGCCAGTAATCTCAGTGCTTGTTTGTAAACGAGCATTAGACTGATCTGCAAACTAATGTAATGAATGTATGAACTGGCCTCTAGTGACCAGACCTGCATAACTGTGTGTCATAGGCCCCATACTGCTAGTCACTAATAGATGTTTATCTATGCTCAATGTTAGAGGCCTGCACTTTTCGAGAAGTTCTAATACTGCTTCTGATGGGAAGTTCTGAATGGCCACAGAGTACAGCACGGAGACCCATGTAAAGGCTTACGTGGGCTCAGATGTTCAAAGAAAAAGAAAAAAAAAAGAGGACTAGAAACTACTGCAAATAAACAAAGCTACAGAAGAATATTATAGAAGAACCTAGTCTTTTAGGAAGCAAGTCTTCATTTATAACTATCTCTGGGACTTTGGGCCTCTCTCGCGTTACACTCAGAGGAAAGACGATCGTGTGTATGTGACAACAGATGCAGACTAAGTCATAGAGCCGAGTAAAAAATAATTGGAATGTCTGGCCCACGGGAAATTCTGATACATCAACACTTGTTTTCGTCTCAAATCAGCCCCTCCTTTACCCCCCCAAAAAAGAAATATTGAAATTTTTGGCAGAACAAAATATTCCCCCAAAACTTCAAATTTGGAAATGGCAAAGCAGGTTGTTTTGATATTTTCCAAGCAAAACAAAACATTTGGACATTCCAGATCAAAATGTTTCATTGCAGCATACTTTATTTCTTGAGTCAGTTCAACCTTAAACTGCATTTCCTCATGGTGGCACATTGCTTTATGGGAGTTGTAGTTCAGGTGCCTCAGACTCCCATTTTCTCCTGTGGGCCAGATCCCCTGACTCCACTAAGTCTCCCATGATGCTCCGCTCCGCACAGATTAGTCAGAGGGGAGAACGCATTGCATAATGGGAGACATTGTCATGTCAAGAAGCCCAGCCCATCTACTGCAGCTCCCATGAGGCAGTAAACCACAATCACAAAATGCAGTTTATTGTAGAACTGACCTGAAACTAAGTGTTGATAAGCTCATATTTTATTAGCTTATCTAACACAGCCATGGTTGCTCTCATTAGCCATATCAATCTCTAATCCTCTTTTGAAACTTACTAATCTCTTGCCCTCCGTAACATCTTGTGACAGGGAGTTCCACAGGTCACTAAGTGTTTCAGGTCAGTTCAACAGACCAAAATATTTCAAACCAACCTAAAATGAAATATTTCATTTTGATTTTCCCAACAGAAAATTGAAAAATCTTAGCAAAATTTTAATTTTACCATGAACATTTTCAGTCTTGTAAGGACTGCTTTTTCCATCCAAATATATCATTCCAATGGCTCATGTCCCAACTCTGCCAATGACCTGCTACGTGACTTTGGCTAATCAATCGCTCCGTGCCTCATATGATAATAATACTTCCTTTGTCTTGTCTACTTAATGTCTTTGGAACAGGGACTGTCTCTGGTTATGTGCTTGTACATTGGGATCTCTGAGCAATATCATAACTGAATGTATGAAATCCAAAAACCAATACACCAGACTCTCGTTGAGTCACATATGCTTTTTTCCTGCCAACAATCTTTTCTGTAAAGGCCAGTGACACCTAGCATCACCTTAAGAGTGGAACAAAACAGGTTTCCCAGCTTACTTGATTAAAGGCTCTTTGCGCATAGTAGGAAGTGTTGAAATCTGGTACAAGGTTTGGCACTGAATGATAGGCAGGCAGTGGACTGCTCTCCACTTTCCAGCTAGTGTAAATACGGGGACACTGTTAACCTTAGACACACTTACAATTCCAAACTCTATTCCCAGACTAGACATACTGAGACATTCCTGGATTTTAGGGTTGTTTGTAATCTTTGCAGCAAGTCACTAAAGCACTTACATCATTCGCTGTATTGAGGCAGCAACTCCATCTACAGATGGATACATAGAGACATGGATTTTTACCATCTGCAGCCAATGGATAAACAGGGATTCTTTGAATGACATACAGTAAATTCCAAGCTCATTGTAACAGTACAGTTGTTAGCAGAATGCAGGGCTGTGTCTGTGTGTGAGTACGCGTGCGAGAGAGAGGGATATGATTTGTTGCTCTCTAAGGGTCTGATCTAAAGCTAATTGAAATCAAAGAAAAGATTACAGGCTAATTGCAATCCCTGGTAAACAAAGGCGACAAAGCTGGAATTCAAGCTGTGTGAACACCTTTTTGTGCCTGTAGTACTAACTCTTTTCCTGAGTACTGGATCATGTCCTTTGATAATTTTAACTAGACCCCCTCTACCACATCTGTTTTCCACCTAGATTTTTAACTTTAAGATACAAATTATATTCTAAGAGACCAATGGCCAACTAAGACTTCACGGGCATCACTATGCTGTGCTACAGGGACACTCAGAACTTCAGAGAGACACCAAGAAGAGAACTGAGACCTAAAAGCACAAGCCCTTAGTAGCTGAGTGAAAGGAAAATCTGCATTAGCCATTAGCAGTATGGGGCCTATGACACACAGTGGATCAGTTCTGATTCCATCCAGGAGAAGGCAGTAGTGCATGTGCACATGAGCCAATTCATTGCAACGCTTTAAGACCCTCCATGAGAGACAGCAGCGAGTCGACCCATACAAGCCTCTTAGGTCCATACAGACTTTTTCCACATCTGCCAAAGGACAGCTGCACCTCCAGAGACGAGCTTTTTTGAGTGCTACAGAAGTATGGTGAAGGGAATGATGAGGATTTTCACAGAACTGGAAGATGGGGGCCAATAGAGACAGAAAGAATGTGAAAAAGTAAGTCCCTAAGGATGGCAGAATGCACAGGATTAATGCAGAGCATGTAGGAGCATTAACAAATCCAAGCTAACACAATCCACTCAGTTAGCAAATACGAGCCAGCGTACCTGGCATCATTCTGCTTCAGAGTGCAATTAGTCCGTGTCCAGGTGCAGCTGAGTTTGTTTGGTCAGCTAGGGCAATAGAATCCCTGTAGGTCGCACAAACCCCAGGCAGTTTAAAGCACCTTCCCGCTTAGGCTGAAATCCAAATAGCACAAGTTAAGGCAGGATTTCATATGGGTTAAAAAATGCACCACACATTGCCAAGAGTGGCCAGGTTGCATTGACTTTCAACGGACCTTAGCGTCCCAAGACCCAGCTCTGCAAATCAATGGGGGTTAGGCCCGGACCCTCAGAGGTATTTAGGTACCTAAATCACTTAAAGCACATGTGACATTCAACTTTCCCCAAAGTATAACCCATGTTGATAACACAGAAGCAACCGTTAGATCCAAAGACATTCGTTACCATTCCTGTTACTATCCAAGTAACGTCACATGAGACAAATCCATCGTGAGTGGATGTCTCACTATATTTCCTGGTTCTGAATATATAGGATGCAATTTTGCATTTCTTCCTTTCCATAATAAGGACTGGCTCTGCGGTCGAAAGTGGTTGAGGTCTGTTAATAGGTGAATCAGCTCAAGGATGTTTGGAAATAAAGGTTTGTGCTGCCTTTTTTTTTTTTTTTTGAAAAAAAAGGAGACAGATTTGATTATACAAATGCCAATATAGCCACCGTTTAAAGATTACCACTGCCAAATAGACTGCAGATTGGACCACAGACGCATGTGCATAATGACTGTATTTTACTGGCGTGAATTGTTGTCAACAAATGCATTAAGAGCAATTAGCAAATGTGTGATGGGAAAAAATGAAACCTGACCAGCACCTAGACATCCAGGCCTAGTACTCAAACTGCCCGCATGCCTGGCTTGAGTGGCAAGCGAGGCCCTGATCCTGCAATGAATCTGCCTGTCAGTAGAGCCGTCTCCTGCGTCTGCACAGAGCCCCACTTTTATCCGTGGGGAGCCATCCGTGCACAGTTCATTGCCGGATCGGGGCCACACTCTGTTCTCTAGGAATGAGATGGCATTTGCTACTATTTTTTAGAAGCCTGTTATTAGCAATTCCTGCTGGGCTATGTCCCGGAAAGCGATGATGAAACAAAAGCTACAGTCTTGGTGGTCTATAGTACTGGCAAAGCCATTCCTAAATGCACGCCTTAGACTAACTGATCAATTGCTTATTGCCTCACCCTCCTACCCCCAAAGCCCTTATACAAAGCCCAGCCATCACACAGCCTTGTTGGCGCAGAACACGTATCTTCCAGTGTCCTCAGAGGTGGCTCCATTTCACTGGCAGGTGATGTGATTTCTACTCAGCACATGACGTCGGCACCTCTCTGGGTGAAAGGTGCTAGAGAGAGGGATTATTTTATGACAATTAAAATCAAACGTGCTTCCCCCTCCCCAGAATCGCTCTGTGTTTGGCTACCTGCTCTTTCAAGCATCCCAGAATTAGCCCTATGCTGAGTACTCAAGGGAAAAAAACCCTTTCTTATTGAGCGAGCTGGGAGAAGCAGCTTCAAGCAGCAGGACTTTCTTCCAGACACTTGACAGCGGCATTTAAATTAAGAGGCTTAGCAGTATCCTCAACTTTTCCAGAGTTTTTGTAGTTTTTCTTTTAGCTTCAGCTGCAGGGTAGCTGGACCAGAGTAAAATATCTGTAGTGCCATCTAGTGTTGGTTTTACGTATTGCTTTAAAAAACTCTCAAGACAGAAAACACCTGTGATTAAAAAGATGCTACTTATTATTATCATTAAGTATTTCTGTTGATAGTACCTAGAAGCTGCAGTCAGAGCCCATAACCCCATTGTGTTGGGAGCTGTACAAAAATACAGAACAAAAAAGACAGGCAATACCATGGGCTGGATTTTCAGCAAGTTGCATCGAAGTGTCAGAATAGGAGCTTGTGAGTGCTGGGCATTTACCTCCATTTCCCTATCTCTAGAGAAACAAGCCAGCTCTAATGCAAAGCTTTAGATGTGAAAAACAACTCCCCGCCCCCCAGAACTGTTAAATAACCACACCTTGTGTAAGGCAGACACCTCGCCTAGGGGGAGGTGGAAGATCAGACACAGTTCAGGAATATTAACAGCTGTTGAGATGAAATGGACAAATACTGTCTTAACAAAGACATGCTACTATTCTCGTGTCTGGCAATGCACGTGTTATTTTGTATGCCTAGCTCCTAGCTGAGGGTGTCTGGAGTTTGGTTTACCCAACAGAGGTGTTAGAGAAGGGCAGGATGAAAGTAAGACTGCCCCATGAGGAATCGGTGCGGTTGTGGGTCTGCGTAGCACACCCGATATCACTGATGTTCAGAGATGCCATTGTGTGTTTGTACAGCAACTAGCACAATGGGGTCCTGACCTGTGACTGGGGTTTCTAGACCCAACCACAACCCAAATAAACAACAATCTCATCCATGCCTTTGTACATTGATAGGGTGAAATTCTTCCATGGAGACGGGCCAGTGCAGCTTAGGCCCCGTATAAGTCCCATGTAGGGCTTCAAAAAATAAGGTTTAATTAGGATGTAAGGGGCCTGTAGGTCATTTGATGGCCCTTTGAATCATAGAATCATAGAATATCAGGGTTGGAAGGGACCTCAGGAGGTCATCTAGTCCAACCCCCTGCTCAAAGCAGGACCAATTCCCAACTAAATCAGAGGCCTTTACTGAGAATACATTAAAAATGCTGGAAAAGGACATGCACGAGAGGAAAAGAGAAGATAAAGGTTAAAATATCACAGTCCCCAATACAGCTGGCCAATAGGTTTTGCCCCTTTATTTTAAGTTGTTAGAAAACAGATTTGACAATTTTAATGTAAGGTGAGACCATGTTGTCTATAGTACAGCCTTGCTTTCTCTGTGCCTTTCTTTTCCTGCCCATGTTTTGTCTTTTCCTATGAGGAGAGATTAATAAGATTGGGACTTTTCAGCTTGGAAAAGAGACGACTAAGGGGCAATATGATTGAGGTCTATAAAATCATGACAGGTGTGAAGAAAGTAAATAAGGAAGTGTTATTTACTCCTTCTCACGACACAAGAACTAGGGGTCACCAAAAGAAATTAATAGGGAGCAGGTTTAAAACAAACAAAAGGAAGTATTTCTTCACACAATGCACGGTCAACCTGTGGAACTCCTTGCCAGGGGATGCTGTGAAGGCCAAGACTATAACAGGGTTCAAAAAAGAACTAGATAAGTTCATGGAGGATAGGTCCATCAATGGCTGTTAGCCAGGATGGGCAGGGCTGGTGTCCCTAGCCTCTGTTTGCCAGAAGCTGGGAATGGGCGACAGGGGATGGATCACTGGATGATTACCTGTTTTGTTCATTCCCTCTAGGGCACCTGGCATTGGCCTCTGTCGGAAGACAGGATACTGGGCTAGATGGACCTTTGATCTGTCCCAGTATGGCTGTTCTTATGTTCTATTTAGCGCATAAGCTGTTTGGGACAGAGACTTTCTGAGTACATGTGTGTGCAGTGCCTACCACAACGGGGCCCTGAAAACACACGAGTGCTCTAGGCACTAGTGTAATAGAATTACCAATAGTGTTCAAAGCTCTGTTTGTGCTGCTGAGATCGACTGTAGCTCTAAAAAGAACAGGAGTACTTGTGGCACCTTAGAGACTAACACATTTATTAGAGCATAAGCTTTCGTGGGCTACAACCCACTTCTTCGGATGCATATAGAGTGGAACATATATTGNGGGGGGTGGGGCTTCGGGCGGCGTGGTGCTCAGGGGGGCGGCGTCTTGGGGGGGCAGGGGCTGGCGCGGTGCGGCGCTTGGAGGAGGGTGGGGGCTTCGGGCGCCGCGGCGCTTGGAGGGGGCAGGGGTTCGGGTTGCGTGGTGCTGGGGGGCGGGGATTTCGGCGGTGCTCGCGGGGGGGATAGGGCGGGCGGCGCTCTTCTTTTTTGCCTGGGGCAGCAAAAAAGTTAGAGCCGGCCCTGGCTGGAATTGATATGCAAACTAGATACAATCAACTCCGGTTTGAATAAGGACTGGGAATGGCTGAGCCATTACAAACATTGAATCTATCTCCCCTTGTAAGTACTCTCACACCTATTATCAACCTGTCTGTACTGGGCTAGCTTGATTATCACTTCAAAAGTTTTTTTTCTCTTACTTAATTGGCCTCTCAGAGTTGGTAAGACAACTCCCACCTGTTCATGCTCTCTGTATGTGTGTATATAGATCTCCTCAATATTTGCTCCATTCTATATGCATCCGAAGAAGTGGGCTGTAGTCCACGAAAGCTTATGCTCTAATAAATTTGTTAGTCAATAAAGGTGCCACAAGTACTCCTGTTCTTTTTGCAGATACAGACTAACCCGGCTGCTACTCTGAAAACTGTAGCTCTAGTAGGTCAAAATTAATTTGCAAACTTTATTCAGCCTGGAAACCCTTCAGACTAACCAATCAGTGACACCCAGTGCTCTGTGGATTAATGACCGCAAAGCTGGCCTGCCCCCCAGCGACACCTGCTTCAGGTGCATGAAGAACCAAAGCGCAGGATAGATAGAGGCGTAGCTGGCAGGTCTGTTATTTGTCAGGAATATTTCATTTGAGGTGATGCAGCGCCCTCTGCTGACAAAGTCTGTGTGTGAAAACTACCAGCCAGAATCCCTTCCTGCAGGAATCCCATGAAGAGGGTTGGCTGGGGCTGTGGAGGAAGCAACCCGTAAAAAGGTTTCCCTGGAAGTTTGAAATTCTGAATGAGTCACTCTCCCGGCGAAGTCTATACACTGAGCCTGCTAGACCCGCCTCTTCAAAGACGTGGCGGTCCCCTCAGACTGGCTAGCTGTTGATAGCCTTCAAAAGAGCCAGTGAGAGAGAATATTTGTGTGTGTGTGTAACCAGGGGAAACGATCGATTGCCCCTGCTGTTTCAAGAGGCTTTTAAACCCTCTCGGTTCTTTACAGTGAGGGATACTGTTCAGAGAGCAGAGCTGGGTGGGGAAACAGAGGCACGGAGAGGCCAAGTGACTTGCCCTAAATCACCCAGCAGGCTGATGGCCGAGCCAAGAGTAGAAGTCATGTCTTGTGAACCAGCCCCCTGCTCTATCCCCTAGGTGCCTCTGCTGACTTGGCGCATGGAGTACTCAGTACTGGGAAGGCACGCGGCAGACCCTACTGTAAATAAACAACAATTGTTAATCTAATAATTATTCCACCTTCTCTGTCCTCTTCTGTAATCAGGGTCTAGCAGCAAGCCTGCAGGGAAGGATATATCACTAGCCCCATTCTACACAGGTTAGGCTTGAAGAAGGACGTATTCCTGGTTTAGCTTGTATATTCACCACTTGCTTGGCCTCGGGCCAGTTTGGTGGCCTTAGTTTGCCGGTAACTCTTTGCAATGCTGAGATTTAAGAGAGAGGCGGTCTGGGCTGTTCTGCATTTCAGCAGCAGCAGCATGGAAAGAAAGCAGTGCTTGGCCATGGCATACCAGTCCCTTACCTTTTGCTATTGCCCTGTTAAGGTCTGGACAAAGGAGCATTGTGCTGGCAATGTACCTGATCTAGGACGATAAGCTGCTGAGCTGGTATGTTTCATAGGATATGTTCCCATATGGGGCTCGGGAGAGCTGCTCCCCTAAGCTGGGGTTTGCCAAGGGGTCTGAGTGCCCCCTCCTTGTTCCAGCTGTGAAGCCCCTGAACTATACGTAGCCGCTTTGTGCGATGTGACTGAGTGTCAGAGGGGTCCACGCCAGAGCAGGAGAGGCATCCGCAAGACAACACACTCAGTCCCCAGATGCTCCAAATGTTCCAAGCCATTCTCGGCCTCTTCCCAGTCCCGGGCAAGCCCTGGCTTGAACCAGCCCCCCAGGGCAAGCTAAAGCAGCCCTCGGATTTCACAACCCCCTTGGTTTTTCAAGCTACGAGGCTGTACTTGTATCAAACAGGTTGGGAGCAGCATCTCTCTGAACCAGTTCATGTTTCTGTGGCCGACGTAGATATCTGGCCTGTCTCCGTCGCCTACGTGAGCACGAGATCTTTCGCAACCAGGAATCTCCTCTCCACAGGATCTGCGCACTGCAGCCCATCACTAAGCCAGTCATCCAGGAACGACCAAACCCAGCACAATCGTCTCAGGTAGGCAAAGCCATTCTTTCTCACAGGGCAAGCGTAGCTTGGACGATTGGTTTTACATGGCTGGCACGCAGGCCAGATCCTCAAAGGGATTTAGGAGCCTCCCCATCTTTGAGCGTTGCAGATATTACAGTGATCGGTAGTAGGACAGACAGGTAATGTCCAGATCCCCTTCAGACTGCAGCTAAGACTGAACAAACCCCTTTGTTCTATTTGATTTTTGTGGTGAGATCTAAAATGAGAGAGACTGACTTATAATACAACATTACCCCTGGTTCCCAACCAAGAGCAAGGCCCAACTGTGCCAGGCGCTGTACAGCACATGAGACAATCCCTGCCCTGAAGAGCTCTTTGACAAAACAGACAAGCCAGGAGAAATGAAATATTACACCCCCCACCCCCTTCACAGCTGGGGACTTGCAACCTGGAGCGATTATGTGACTTGCCAAAGGTCACACAGGAAATCGGTGAGAGAGCCGGAAACTGAACCCAGTTCTCCCGAGTCCCAGTCTACACCACCTCTCGACACCACTGATATCATCAGACAGAACTATTCTGACCCTTGGGAGCTCTCCAACTGCAATCTGTGTTCTCTGCTCAGAGTGCATCCAATAATGCAGAATAATCCTGTTCATAAGGCAGAGGTATCTAAATACAATTACTGGCTCAGCTCAACTTCAGTCCTGCTGTATGAAGATCAAGCACCTTAGTTAGCCTTGTGTAATATGTCTGGTTTATTTCATTATGAAAATTGTCTTTGCAAGCTGGAATGTAAACTTGCCGTATCAACTTTTGCAAATATGCATGTTTGAGCTGTACTGTCATCGCTCAAGAGAGAGAACATTAAGTGTCTGCATACTTATATGTGTGTGAACTTATATGTGTGCGATTCATATGTTTGCATGAGCATCGGCTGCCCTCCCTTTGCCCAAAGCTATCGTGCAATTTAGTCAGAGCGTGATTCTTGTACTGGGGTTATCTCAGGAAGGGGCAACTGTCTGAAGCAACGTGGTCCAAGAGGTAGAACACCGACCAGCTGTGTAACTTAGGGCAAATCCTGTTTATGTGCCTCAGTTTCCCTTCCCAAGTCTGCTCTCTCTTGAGCTTGTAAGTTCTCTATGGCAAGGATTGTCTTTTACAACGTGTGGACAAATCTGCCAAAACAGAGAACAAAAGACTGGCCATACAGGGTCAGACCAAGGGTCCATCTAGCCAGTGTCCTTCCAACAGTGGCCAATGCCAGGTGCTTCAAAGGGAATGAACAGAACAGGTAACCATCGAATGATCCATCCCCAGCTTCTGGGAAACAGAGGCTAGGGACACTCCAGAGCATGGTTTAGCATGGTTCAGAGCCCTACAACAATGCCAAAAAAACCCCATAAAATAAAAACCAACCAAACAAAAAAAACCCCAGTGTTGTCTCTACCTATTGGAGGCATTTACCATTACAGTTGATAAACAGAAAGAGGTTTGACTCAACAGTGTAAATATAATCATCGGCGCTGCTTGCATGCAACAAGCAAGTAGTAAATATTGACAGCCCTTGTATTATATCTCTCAGTCCTAGCTAATGTCATCGTTAGTAAGCATTTTTTTAAACCTTCTGAAACAAAATGACATGTTTACCCAAGACTACTATGTTTACCAAGTGAAATTAATTACAGCAGAGGGCAGATTTCCTGTCTTTTCAATTATTAGTGGAATTCAAACGGAGACGGATTGCGCTGGTTTGTGTAACTGTGTGGCGCTCTGGCTTCAGATAAGAGATGGGTATAATCCTGGTGTATTTATCAGCCCCTGTTTATGGCCAGATCTCTGCTGTGAGCCAAAGATTTATCACTTAATTAAAATGGGGGCAACCCCAGGCTGTCAAGCAGGAAGAAAGGAACAGAATTCTATTGCTCGCCAAAGCAGTCTAGTGGAGAAGTGCATACACTCAGATTGCGGACTCTAAAATCGAATCGGATCCCATGCAAATAAAAGACCCTGCGGTGGAAGTTTGTGGGGGGAAGCATGGAGAGAAAGGTTGTGGCTTTTTTTATTAAGTCTTTAATAATGAAAACCCATGTCCGATATCAAGTGTAGTAAGTGAAGGCAATGTAGTGTAGTAAAGGCCTAATGAAGGCCCAGTATGAGGCCTGAACCAAACTAAAGTAATGGTCAAGACTTTGCTAGCATAAAAAGCAAAGTTAAGCTGTGAGCAAGAGGCAGGCCCTGCTCACAGAAGTTGGCAAGGAAAGGGCTGATGTTGCAGAAATACATATTCATTTAGCATAGTTACAGTATAAACATGGTACCAAGACACACTATACCGGAACATTCCACAGATAACATGGAACAGGCCGACCCATCCCAATGACAGGGGCAAAAGGGTAAAATGATGGATAGAGTTGTTTTGATCGAACCAACAGGTACAAGGTGCGAGGCGGCACCTTACTGCGTAGAGGGGTTGTACCTTGCTACGTAGAGGGGTTGCACCTCAATACGTCAGGAGTGATGTGTAACTTGTTTGTACCTGTGTATAAGAATGTGTCCCTGGGGTGGTGTCTTTGTCCGGCCACGGGGGCAGTGGAAAGTCCCGCCACTGAGCCGGGTCCTTGCCAAGAGGCATCTATTAGTAGTATGCCCGGTAGACTAAGTAATCTACGGGGAACTGCAATTGTGTCCGAGATCGCAATAAACCTGGCCAAGGTGCCTTTGTATCTTAGTAGACTCTGTGGTTATTGGGGATTCTCGTCAGGTCTGCTGTGTCAGCGATCTGCGCAGAGCTGGGGCAGCACACAGAGGGAACACACACACGCAGCCGAGTGATATCAACAGGAGAAAGCAGAAGCACCACACCGGTAGCCTCTCGCAACATCAAGATCCACCCACTCACACAGACAGCGTTATCTTGTTGCATCATGCTACACGGCCATGAACAATAGTCTTTCATCAGTAACAAGGACACGGAACAGCAGAGAACACGTGGAATTATTTTAAACCCCAAGAAGAGCAGGATTATCACAAGAACCTGCAGGGCTCTCCCATCACCTCTCATTTCTTTCTAAGAAGCCCTTCTATGACACACTGTACCCGAAAACAACACCCTGGCACCCCCATATTGACCATGGTGATAGGATTATGATATGCTTTGGACAAAGTCTGCCTTCTGAGTAGGGTGACCAGACAGCAAATGTGAAAAATCGAGACAGGGTGTGGGGGGTAATAGGAGCCTATATAAGAAAAGGACCCCAAAATCGGGACTGTCCCTATAAAATCGGGACATCTGGTCACGCTACTTCTGAGGTATAATTTTAAAAGTCTGGATGTGTTGAACATTAATATCCTGTTGGTGTGTATGTGCTGCCATTGCATGTGGAGTTATAAAGTTTTGCTGTGGTGTGTTACTGAAATATGTTGTAAGGTTGGGAACACCCACAACCAGCCTTTCAGGTACAGGGGCGGCTCTAGGTATTATGCCGCCCCAAGCACGGCAGTCAGGTGGCTTTTGGCAGCGAGGTCCTCTGGTCCCGCGGCTTCGGCGTACCCGCCGCCAAATTGCTGCCGAAGCTGCGGGAACGGCGGACCTCCGGCAGGCATGCCGCCGATGGCTCCCTGAGTGCCGCCCCCACAGCGACCGGCAGGCCGCCCCCCATGGCTTGCCGCCCCAGGCACGCGCTTGGTGTGCTGATGCCTGGAGCCGCCCCTGTTCAGGTACAACAGTGGAGCAGCCAGACACGGATGATGGCCCATTAGGGGGAATACACACTCACAAGGACTAGCCCAGGAACTGTATGCAATGGAGACCTCTCAGAGGGAGCACGTGGACAATGGACACTGCTTGACTCAGGTCATCGCAAAAGATCTTTCCAACAAGCTGGAAGAACCTATAAAGGAGGGGAAGTGACATCATCATTTGGCCTCACTCCCCCCACAAAGCAACATCTGGAGACGCATCTGATGGACAAAGCCTGAACTGGGGAGGTGATCCCAGGCTGGAAAGGAGAATCCCAGCCTGTGTATGAAGGAATGATACCAGCACTGCCTGATTCACATCCTGTCTCGTTTATAGAACTCAGATTGCAATTTTACTTTTATTTCTTGGGTAACCAACTTTGAGCCGTACGCTTACTACTTATAATCACTTAAAATCTACCTTTCTGTAGTTACTAAGACGGTCTGATTTGCTTGAACTGCTTGGGGAATCTACTCAGGAATCAAAACTGTTGCATGTCCTTTGAGGGAGGGGCACACTGGGTAATCAATGTCCACTGGTCAGACTTCTGAGCAGGGCAAGATGGTACAGCTCTTCGGTCCTAGGCTGGGGAGCTGGGGGGAATTGGCTGGAGTCTCTCTATTGTTGGTTCATGAGTGGCTGGTGAAAGCATTCATGTAACTCAGCTGGGTGTGTCCCTGCCTATGTAAGTGCAGGACCTGGAGAGGTTTGCAGCTTGTCACAGACTCACAGTGTGAGAGGGAGTCCAGGTTGGCAAGCCAGAGGGCTCAGTGGTTGCACCTCGGAGAACCCGTCACACCTTCCCTTCCTTTAACTAGGTTGATGACGATGAGTCCAGGCCACAAAAATGCAGATCTGGATTTCAACCATCCCAGAGTTTCGGTGGTATTTGGATCAGGTCCATCTCATATACTAAAACCAAACAATTCTCTATAATGTCCAGGCTCACCCCAGAGTTGTGGGGCATTCAGTGTGAAAGCTCACCCGACGCTTCTTCCTGCAGCCTTGGTAGAAAACCTGAGTCACCTATCTGTGCCCCACGTTCTTAGTCAATTTAATGCTAATGAAAGGTGCTAACTTGACAGCCCGAGGCATTGAACTCCTCAATGTGTCATATGTACCTCTCTGTGTCTGCTCCACAGAGAACATCCATCTTTTACAGCCGCTTTTCAATGTGTCAGTCCGGCACACCCCTAACCCGGAGTCCCAACCCTCAATAACTTCAATATTGCTTCCCCACCAGGGAAGGGGGAGATGTGCACTAGCCAAGCTAAATCCCGAGCAGCTGGAATTAGTTTAGGGAGGATCAGAGATGTAGTTTGAGCCCCAGGTGTATGTTAAAAAAACAACACCGCCCTCCTCCCCCTGCAAAAACCCCATTAGAATATGATTTTGTACAATGCTGTTCTTAGGGGGGCCGGTGTCTTGGGAAACTCTGCTGAGAGGACCCCAACTTTTGAACACCCGCACTGCCCACTATCCCCATGAGGCATAGCAAAGTTCAAGGAAATCCAAGTCAGCCTGTGGATTTTAGAGCACTTAAGAATAGAGTCATTGAAGTGTAGGACTGGAAGGGGCCTCGAGAGGTCATCTAGTCCAGTCCCCTGCACTCAAGGCAGGAGTAAGTATTATCTAGACCATCCCAGACAGGTGCTTGTCTATCCTGCTCTTAAAATATCTCCAGTGACGGAGATTCCACAACCTCCCTGGGCAATTTATTCCAGTGCCTAACCACCCCGACAAGACGTTATTCCTAATGACCAACATTTAAGCCCATTGCTTCTTGTCCTGCCCTCAGTGGAACAGGAGAATAATTTGTCTCCCTCCTCTTTATAACAACCTTTTACATACTTGAAGACTGTTATCCTGTGTTGTCCATGTACACCCCCCCGCTGTCTTTTCTCCAGACTAAACAACCCCCCTTTTTTTAAAAAAATCTTTCCATGCAGGCTGTTTTTCCTAGACCTTTAAACAGTTTTTGCTGCTTCCTCTGGACTTTCGCCAACTTGTCCACATCATTCCCAAAGGGTGGTGGCCAGAACTGGACACAGGGACTCCATCCGCGTCTGCAGCTGGTAGCTCTGGGGTGACTGAAAGGCCCCGCCTCTTCCAGTTGAGGCCACGCCCCTCTCAGGACTCCGGCATACCGGTAAGTTCTGTAAGTTACTTTCACACCCCTGCCTACATTGAACCTGACCTATAGCAGAACTGGTGCTGCGCTCTAATAAAAGCTATATCCCCAGGCTACAACTGGACTACCTCAGCACTGAATCATTTCTATCTCTGGGAATCTCACTCAGGCCCTGTGTTCCTTCTAGGCAACGGAAAGGCTAATATTACTTAATGAACTAGCACAGTCTCTCTGCATCCGGCTGCCTCTGCCAGCCTCCTAAACTCTCCTGAATAAATGAGCTAAAGGGCTAAACAAGAAACAGCTTTTAAAGGGCATCTGACTCCACCCACAACCACCCCTCCTCCAATCACAACCTCCCCTGGGAAAGATGCTCCAGGCCTTTCCCTCCGATCGGGGTTGCTCACCTGCGCCAGCCACGTGCCCGAAGAGAATCGAAGGAACATGCAGTCTGTGTGTTCCTATTTCAGCCTGAGGAGAACCATGGGCAGAAGATGAAGCTTCCCCGGGGGAGGCTAGCTCCCAGTCCTACCTCTTCTGCCTGCGGGCCCACCCCTGCTCTGCCCCAGACCCTATCCCCTCCCCTCTTTGGCTCTCTCCCCACTCAGCCCCCCCACCACCACTCACCACATCCCTCCTCACCCCTCCCATTATCTCCCCTGCCCACCCATCACTCGCCCCATCCAGCCTCACCCCCATCGGTGCCGACTCTGTGAGTGCTCTGGGGCTGGGGAAAAAATGGTGGGTGCTGAGCGCCCACCACCAGCACCCTATCAGCTCCCCGCCCAGCAGCTTCTGCCCGCCGATCAGCACCTCCCCTTCCCTCCCAGCGCCTTCCATCCACCGTGATCAGCTGTTTCGCGGTATGCAGGAGGCTGGGAGGCAGGAGGGAGGAGCGAGGACGCGGCGTGCTCAGGGGAGGGGGCGGAACTGAGTGGGAAGAGACAGGGCAGGGGTGGAGCGGGAGTGGGAAGAGGCGGGGCCTGGGTGGATCCTAGGGGGAAGGGGCGTAGTGGGGTGTGGGTCCTGGGGGGTCGAGCCCCCCTTGGCACTTTGAAAAGTCGGCACCTGTGCTCATCCCCCTGCCCCTGCGAGACCCCCGCCCGCCTGCCGCATCCCATCCGCTGGGTTGGGGGCGGGGTGAGGAGGGACGCGTCGAGCGGCAGGGACCTCAGGAGACGGGGGTTTGGAGTGGAGGGACTCACTCACCAGGCAGCACCGGGCGGTGGGGGCCTTGGGAAAGGGGCAGAGCAGGGACGGGAAGAGGCGGAGCCACCACGGCTGAAGTGTCTGGCAGCAGGGCAGCGGCGGCTGCACCAGGCCCATTATACCGGCTGCCCATGGGGAGAGCTGTCCCCAGTCCCCAGGATCACTACACACCAGCCTGAGACCTGGAGAGGCTGCTTACACCTCAGCTTAACCCTGCAGAGCCCCAATGCTTTTAAGTTGCAGGGAGGACTTCAGAAGCAAAGCCATCCAATGAGAAACACAGTAGATGTCCAGGGCCTGCTGAACCAAGCACATGACTGGCCTTCAGGGACTCCTGCATCCGGTACCTGGCTTTGACGTTAACTTGCTGGGCTACTTTGGACGGTTCAGGTCATCGGCCTGTGCCTCATTTCCCACCAGCTGTAAAACGTGCCTCAGTGTCCTTAATAACACTCCCCTACCTCACGGGGTGTTGTGAGGTCTCATTTGCTAATGGTTCAACAGCTAATGGTTCATTCCAAAGGTGTGAAGCATTAAACGAGCACCCGCTGTTCTTGCCGTGCTGCCTGTTCCGGCTCTGCATCCATTCATGAGAGCTAGAGAGCGGTCCTGCTAGCAGCTCGCTGCAGTGTTCCCAACCTGCTCGGTCAGACCTGAATAGCCCATGTCCTGTTCACGCAGCTTGTTCGGTACTGCAGCAGCTCAGCGAAGGAGCCGCCGAGCTGTTCACACATGCGAGTGTATAGTCTGAGGGCCTCAAGAATGTTATCTACAGGCAAGTCAATGACTCGTGTGAGTGACCACGCCACATGGAAGACGTAAATCACCAGTCCTTGCTTTNTAATAATAATAATTAATGGAGATATCCCATCTCCTAGAACTGGAAGGGACCTTGAAAGGTCATTGAGTCCAGCCCCCTGCCTTCACTAGCAGGACCAAGTACTAACTTTGCCCCAGATCCCCAAGTGGCCCCCTCAAGGATTGAACTCATAACCCTGGGTTTAGCAGGCCAATGCTCAAACCACTGAGCTATCCCTCCCCACCAAAATAACAAGCCATAGTGATTGCTACCGTAAGCACTGGGGAGCATTCAGTGCTAAGATAAGTGACCTCCGTGACCTCTAGACCTCATTATGCAAGTCCACCCATTCTCCTGTTTCATTAGGCCTTTTTTATCACTCGTGTACCAAGACATGACAGCAACATACGTCACCCAAACCAAATCAACCAGAACAAAAGGGAAAGTTACTAATTATTGCTAAAACACCCCACATTGTGATGTAGGATAGCTACGCAACTGACCAGCGTCAAGTGCATATTCTGGCCGCTTAGCCTGCACTTCAAGTCCTTGTTCTTCAATTAAATTCCCACCTGGATGATGTTATATATAGCTCCTAGCTCAGGTCAAGATGCTTTGCCTGTATCTACATAAAAGCCTCTCTTTCCTTTCAGTCTGCTGTTTCTAATCTTCAGTATTGTTCTGTCCTGGTTTTTCAAGCGGAAAGTTACCTTTACTTTTGCATATTCTTTTATGTTTCATTCTGATCAGCCTCCAGTCGTTTTATGGCCCTCATAACCTCT
Source organism: Trachemys scripta elegans (assembly GCF_013100865.1). NCBI lineage: Eukaryota > Metazoa > Chordata > Testudines > Emydidae > Trachemys > Trachemys scripta. The sequence continues at coordinate 103,417,275 of NC_048305.1, read as the reverse complement.
TAAACATTGAAGCAGATCACTCAATAATTCACATCCCTGCTGGAGAACAGTAGCTCAATACGGAGAAGAAATTGCACTGAAGTCAATTAAAAGGAAAAAGTAACAGATGGTTACGCAGGGATATGTGCTAACTCCATGGGTGAGGCGCAGGAGGACTGGAATGGCAGATGTCCATGGGACTGACAAAATTACATTGATGGAGTCACGTCTTTCAAGGCAAAGGAAGAAGAATCTCATCTTTTGTGATTTTCCCCTTTCTGGTGCCAGGGGAAAGCTGGCCTTAGCTACATGTAGAAGAGGCACTGGTTTAATAACAAATCAAGGCATTGGTTTGTAACTGGTTTAGCTGGTGTCAGCCAATTTGGGTGTCATAGAGTTTAAGGTCATAAGTTACCAGCAGCTCAGTTAGTGTAACCTCCTGTATCACTGGCCACAAGCACCACCCAGCACCGGCGCACACATTCAACAGTTGAAATTAGATCAAAGTATTACAGCCCGCAGGCGACTAGACTCTTGTGTCCTATAGGCAGAGAATCGGACGGATCAAGGTACACCAGTGCCCAAGGCACCTGTAATGGTAGGGAAATGATTATATACCCAGATCAGCCTGGCAAGTGACCCCAATCACATGTTGCAGAGGAAACTGAAACCCAGCCCAGGGTCACTGCCAATCTGACCTGGGGGAAAATTCCTTCCGGACCCCACATGTGGTGATCAGTTAGACCCTGGGCATGTGAGCAACAAACAGCCACCCAAACACCTGGGAGAGAGAACGCTCGATGCCACCTCAGAGCCCTGATCCTCCCCATCCATTGTCCCAGCTCCAGCTGTGGCCATCTCTGATGCTTCAGAGGAAGGATCTAAAACCCCAGAACACACAGGGGGAAGGGGGAATCCCTTCCTGACCTCTGCAGCTGGCTGGCTGAAACCGTGAAGCATGAGCTTTTCATGCATCAGGTGCAACTTCAGTGTTTACACAAGGCCTAAGATACTGCATGTGAGGGATTTTCTCCCTTGACTGGCCCGGTTTTCCCTCTATAAAGCACTAGGCCACAGTGAAGTCCAACAAAACTTTCCTGATCTCGCCCCAGGTGAGCTTGAAAATTGCTGCCCTAGGTAAACAGTAGTGCCTCTTTGACCCATCACATGGGGACTAATCTCCCCCATTGCTTAAAATAAATAAATAAATAAATAAGTAAATTATATTTTTCACCGTGCTGATGCCATGTATAGAAAAATGTGAGCTACCCCTACTCCTGAGCTGTTCTGGATGGCACCATTGGGTCTGTCGGGCTACGCACATCGGGGAAAATTGCCCCCTATGCAAAGGACCAGCATGAGGTCTCTGCACCACTGAATAAGGAGGCAATATTGTCTCCTTGAGAGAGCACCGGACTGGAACTCAGGAGACCTGCACTCTATTCCTGGCTCTGCCACTGGCCTGCTGGGTGACCTTGGCAAGTCACTTCACCTCTCGGTGCCTTAGTTTCCCCATCTGTGGCATGAGGATAACGATGTTGGCCTCCTTTGTAAAGTGCTTTGGGGTCTATTGACAAAAAGCGCTATATACTGTGCTGGCAATGCTCACTCACCTGGAAGCTTTGCTTGAGTAGTAACAAGCACTTTGTTAGTGCTTTTCACCCATACCTCTCAAAGTGCTTTACAAAGACAACAGCCATCATCCTGGTTTCTATGTGGGGAAACTGAGGCACAGAACGAGTAAGGGGGTTTGTCCAAGGTCATACAGAGAATCAACAGCAGAAATAGGAATACAAGCCACGTCTCCTGAGTCCCTGCCTGGGGCTTTATCCCCCAGACCACGCTGCAGTCCTGATTGAAAAAACCGCTTAAGGATTTCAGGGCTTGACCCTTCTGGGATCATTCTAGAAAAAGCCCTTAGCAATACTTGGAAGATAAAGGTTCTGTATTTGAAAAATGGCCACAGATTGGAAAGTCAGATGTGGAAATGCCTATATTTGCACTGACCTGGGTGCTCGATGATTATTTGTTGGTGCAGAATGAGACCTGCAGAAATGTGATATCTGTAACCTTCAGGGCATTATAGGGGACAAAACTGCTGCCAGTGCAACTTAGAGCAGTCCAGAGGCTGCTCTAAGTTATGACAGCCTGCCCAGTGCTACATGTCCTGCCTCAAGCTTGTAAAAGGGGACCACTCCACACCAGGGCTGCCTATGGGTCAGGCAGCATCCCCCAGGTCCAGGGCTTTCACCTTAGTATGGGGACATTGGGAATCTGGACCCCTGAACAGTCAGGAACTTCCCCAGCTGGACTCTTCACCAAAGTAAAGGCTTCTGTTGATATCCCGTCTTCTGGGAGTGGATAAGGGATCTCAGGCCCACTCATTCTACTAGGTTCTGATCCAGGGCCCGATGGTGGACAGCTCTGTTCCACGCCTGGGGTTGCTACACAGCTACTCCTGCCCCCTCGCCCGGACCATGGGCTACCCACATTTCCCTTCTCCCCATGGCGCAAATTACAGAATGGGAAACAAAGTCTCTGAGCTTCTCAATCAGCCACCGGTCTCTCTGTGGTAGGTCTGCTCACGTTTGGGTTTCCAGGTCTCGGGACATGAGAGCTCCTGGGCGGCGCATCCCCAGAGCTTGGCGCAGAGGTCTTCTCCCTTCCACCACCTGCCCCCTTCCAAACTGTCCTGCTTCCCCTTTTAAGCCCTGCCTCTATCTTGTTTAGACTTTGCAGATGTGGCGGGGCATGGCGTGGCGGGTGGGGCGGGGCTAGTCCTTGGCCCCACCCCTTCTGATTAAGACCCCTCCTCTCCTCTGCCCCTCCCCTCCTAAGCCCCCCCAATGCGGCTGGAGGAGCCCTGCCCCAGCCATCCTAAGTCCCAGCCCACCCACCAAATCCCGGCTGGTCCACCCCAGTGCTGGACAGCTCCAGCCCCTGGCCGGCCAGGTGGCCTCAGCTCCAAAGCACCAGGTAGCCCGACCACTGGCCCCAGCCACCCCGAGTCCCGGACCGCCATCCAGCCTGCCCTAGCCCCAGTTCCCATCCACTTCTGGGGGGAGGATGAGCAAAGGCACAGGAGGGGGCCTTGGGGCAGAGGATGGGCAGGCCACACCTGGCAGTTTGGGGAGGGTCAGCCTCCCACGGCCTGCGATATCGACCGCCCAGGCCCCGTTATGTTGCCAGAGCCACATGTAAGGACTACCACAGGACTGGGAATTAGGTCTCTTGCTTCCAAAGGGATCTCTGTTTATAAGCCACTTTCATTATACGACAATGAAAAAAATACGGCCCTCCTGCCCCTGCAGCCGCATGCCTCCCTGGAGCCGGCAGGACTATGATGAGAACAGCAAACCTGTAAATTAAAACTGCGTCCCTGCAGATCGCCGTGGCAACACACAATCAAGTTAGAAAACGAAGAGGCCCAAACTTCGGCGGCAGCTGGAGAACCCTTCCAAAAACCCAGTTGCTTCCTGGGGGCCTGCTGGAGGTGCACCGGTCCGTGTGCAAAATGTCAAGCAGTGTGCACAGCACGATTAGTGGGACGTTATTAACGCCCCCGCTTTCACTGTCCAGCTCGGAGGGCTGCAAGCTCCGTGCGTGGAAATCGCTCCAACTCCTTAGCTCGTATTTGAGGGGAGAATTTGGTCTCCTATTAAAAGGCTGCTCCCCTAGGAAGCAATCACCGAAGTACAAGGAGCTAAACCTTCCTGAAGCCTAAAAATCCGTATCGCCGCTCACGTATTCCCCTTGCTCAACTGCAATCAATTCCAGGACACGAAAGAATATGGAAATAAGACTGTTAAATGGCCACTGTTCTGCATATGTTATGAAAAGGACCGTACCACCCCCTCCCTCCTAGAAAGGAAGCTGAGATGCCCTGTGCCCCTAGTCCACCAGCTATTCCTCCTAGCCACAGAGGGAGTATGTATTCCCACATCATCTTTCCCCCACTCCCCCCGGCTTATATGAGGGATGAAGATTCCAGCCCCTTTTGCAGCATTACCCCACCCCCTGTCAAGGGGTCCCTGGAGCCCAGAAGTAACAGCTGCAGGGCAAACCACCTTTCAACAGGGGCAGATTTTCAACAGAGCAACCTACCCGTGGAGTTCTTCTGAAAATCTGGCCAGTTATATCTGCACCTACGTCAGAGCCGAGGTTTTGTGAACATCTGCCCCGGGTGTGCATAAATGCGGATAGCTGCCAAGCTGAAAATACACTGCAAACAACTGGAGACTGAGGCAAAAAAAACCCACCATCAAGCAACACCGTCGCGAAGCTTGGTTGGTGGAAGTCTTGCATGTTCCCTTTCTGTGGCAAGGAAGTTGCAGTAAAGGCACCTGGCGGTTCAAGCCTTTGAACCTAAAATCATAGAAAGGACCATTGTGATCATCTATTCTGACCTCCTGTATAACACAGGCCATAAAACTGCCCCCGAAAGAATTCCTAGAGCAGATCTTTTAAAAAACAACAACATCTAATCTTGCTTGAAAAATTGTCAGTGATGGAGAATCCACCACGCTTAGTAAATTGTTCCAATGGTTAATTACTCTGGTGGTTCAAAATGTACACCTTATTTTCAGTCTGAATTTGTCTAGCTTCAACTTCCAGCCATTGCATCATTTTATCCCTTTCTCTGCTAGATTGCAGAGTGCACCATTAACTAATTGTTCCCTGAGAACATGGAGCATGTGAGTAGTGCGGGGCTGAAGCTGTAGTGGTCGGAGAGGAAGGATGGTCCAGTAGTTAGGGGGTTAGTTTGGGATTTGGGAGACCAGGATTCAAATGTCCTGCCCTACCACAGACTTCTTGTGTGACCTTGGGCAGGCCATTTAGCCTCTCTGTGCCTCAGTTTCCCTTCTATTACATCGCAGGGGTGCTGTGACGATAAATACATCGAAGACTCACATTCGGTGGTGGTGGGGGGCCATATAAGTTCCTTAGAGAGGTTTGTTTGAATGCCCCTTGTGTCCAACATACCGCTTCATACTAAGTGCGTTTTCCACAATCCCTTCCTCAATCATTCCATCAGTAGCGATCTGGGGCCCTGAATAGGTTTCCAGGCAGGCTTCCAGCCTTGGCAATCCGGCTAGAATTACCACTGCAATTAGATAAACTCACACCTGTTGGCGTGGGTGTGAGAATGCATCTGGAGAGAGGGGCGCGCAGAGCTGGGAATGCTGGCAGTCTGCTAGATGGGATGGAAATGTGCCGTACAACTGGGATTCACCGGTGCATGGCCCGGAGCGTGGTCCTTTAACTCCTGTTTTAAAACACAGCTATAAAGACGTACAAAGAGCCCAGTCCAAAGCCCACTGAAGTCATTGGAAAGATTCCCAGTAAGTTCTAGATCTGGCTTTTCTTTCTCAGGTAAAGAACAACTCTGTTTGACGCTCCAGATTAAATCAATCTCATCTGGAGGGAAGAAAGATAATCTGGGGGCTAAATTACAGGCGGAGAAGATTCCCAGCTAAACTGCAAACAGTTTTGCCTGCAGGTAAATGACTTAGGCAAAAATTGTCAGGCTTGCCTATGTCAACTACACAGAGGGGCGTGCACAAGTGCCCCCCCTCAAATAATCAGCAGGAGGACAGAACTCCTTTGGCCCCTGGGTAGGGACAACGAGTTCCTCTGACCCCTGGGGGGGGGGGTACAGAACGTGCCCCTCCAAAAGCATCAAATTGTTCTTGCTGCTGACACCCCTGCGTGTCCACAGCTCCCGTTGAAGACAGTGGAGTTACTCTGAATGTTCCCTGGTGTGACTGATGGCAGAGTTTGTCTCGTATAGTATTAAAGAGGGGCTTGAACCAAAAACTCCAGATCCAGCCTTCTCGGCCCCTGAATTTAGGGCTTGATTCTGCACATTCAGAAAGCTTGAATGAGACCAGGATCAGGCCCTTAGACCGATTCAGACTCTAAATCTAATTCAGCAAAGGGTAGCTGGGCTCTAGTTCTTCTACGATAGGCTGAACCAAACCCCCATAGCTGACCACCTCCAAGCGTTAGATGGGGACACAGGGGTTGAACTCCAGAGCCAGATGTAAACGTTCCAACTCTGCGGTGTCCATCAAGAAGAACGGCTTCAGCCACCAGGGAAATGCAGCCACCTCTGAGGTGGAACACAGCAAGTCTTTGAACAGCTCACAGCAAAAGGATACAATTGTTTAGGACAGGAAGTGAAAGAAAACCAGATGCAATTAGTGGTGGTGGTGCGATGACTGAGCAGGCAGAATGCAGCAAACAGAAATTGGAGACTGGCCAAGAAGCATGTACTAATTTTGCCTGGCGAACCCAGCTGCAATGATGGTTATACACAGCCTTATTTCAAGCCAGCATGGCCTTGTGGATGCTGGGGGGAGTGGCAGTAAGTTGACATGTAAATCGACAGTGCTCCAGCATGCCACACACTAGCAGACTGTGTGGATGCGGCTAACTTGCACGAGAAGTTCCCCAGTGCACTTTTAGCTACCCCCCTTTGGAGCGGGAGTAGTCAGCATGCAATCACCGTGTCCACATGGCCAGGCTAGAGTACAGGGGATTTACACCCCGGCTTGCCATGCATTACCCATTTGCCAGGACAAGTCCTAAGTGTTTAGACAGCCCCCATCAGAGTAAGAAACCTGATTTCCTTTGCAGCCTCTAGGCACAACTGGAATATAACAGTTAATCTCTCACATAGACCTGGTCTACACTGGGTGGCGGGGAGGAAATCTAAGTTACGCAACTTCAGCTATGTGAATAACGTAGCTGAAGTCGACATATTTAGATCGACTTACCGTGGTGTCTTCACCGCGGTGAGTCGACTGCAGCTGCTCCCCCATCGACTTCGCCTCTCGCGGAGGTGGAGTACAGGAGTCAACGGGAGAGCGCTCGGGGATTGATTTATCGCGTCTAAACTAGACATGATAAATTGACCCCTGCTGGATCGATCGCTGACCGCCCATCTGGCGGGTAGTGTAGACATACCCCTGGTACCTCAAGAAAACCCCATCTGGTCTTTCTTAGATATACATTTTCTCACTAGATGGTTCAAATTGGGATAAAATGACTTAATACCCATATTACTGCAGTGGGGAGTGGCCTCAGTCCAAGATTTCCCTTATCAGTGCAATCCCCTGCGGCTCACACAACTATCACACAAGATGGTGGAGTACAGGGACATGGCCTTCAATCCATTTCTCTCTCATCCTCTGCCCGTGTAACCCACACGCCTCCCGGTGCTCTGGCCTATGTAGTGGCGCCGAGACCACTTAGAGATGAATGAGTCTGTTACAGCCTTAGCTAAGAGGCACATGGCTTTTCACTCAGGCAGTCGAAGCTCATGCACTAAGCTCCAGAGGTCCCAGGTTTGACAGGGGTCTGTTGGTGTTACACCTGTTTGGGCAGCCGACCCATATGGCATCCATTGTAGCAGGGTGGTTATGAAACCACCATATAGATACCACGGCAACACACACTGAGTGTGCAAATACCCCTGGTGTTACTGATTTGTGCTCTGGAAGGGAACTCTTAGCAGGGTGGAACTATTCCTTTCTGGCAGCCCATTGCCATTAGTTTCCTCTTCCCTGTGAGTTAAGCTTCCGGTGTGACCAGGAGCTCTCATGGACTGACTAGTCCACTGACCAGCACGTTTACTGGCCTTGACGTCTGATCAGGAAAGACACATGTCTGCATCTCTCATTACATCCACTTGTAACTAATAGCTACCATCTGGACTTCAAGGGGCCAGGGCTATCTACAAAGTCCCAATGATTTAGGTCCAATTTATCTGTATGATTACAGACCAGATTTCTACATTGGTGCAACCCTATTGGCTTCAGTGGGGTTATAGCATTGTTTTGAAGAGCAGAATTGGGCCTTATCTCTGCATTTCTAGCCCACCATACGGAGTTGCTGAATGCTGGAACTGTACCAAAGGTGAAGTTCAATCTAATCTAATGTATCTGTAGAGCACTCATCACCATAGATACTACAGGGAAGCTTAGGTTTTAAGTGCTAGGATCATTAGCTCTTGTAGAATGAACATTTCTGGGAGCAGAAGGCAGAACAAGCTCAATAGAGGATTTCCTGCAGAATCTGCAACATTCAGAAATTCATTTATGCCTGAATGTGACCATGTATGGAGAAAGGTGCAGGACAGATCTTTTAATCTGTGTTTCCCCGCTAACGTTTGAGCTATGAAACCCTGGGGACTTCATTTACCATTCAAGGCTGTCTCCATTTTCCAAACAGGGAAATGGCTGTGTTTATTTTTCTGATGTGGAATGCCTCCAATGAAATCATGGAACGCCTGCCCAGATCCTATGGTGATGGGACTCTTATAGACGCGTTTAATTAATAAATCACATCTCCACATAGACACTTTTACCCTCTGAGTAGAAATGCCAAAAGTGTGTGTTAGAGAGACAAGGTGGGTGAGGGCATATCTTTCATTGGACCAACTTCAGTTGGTGAAAGAGATGTGCTTTCCAGTTACACAGAGCTGCCTCTTTCACCAAGTGAAGTAGGTCCAATAAAAATATTGGACCCCGCCCACCTAGTCTCTCTAATATCCTGGGACCAACATGGCTACAACCAAAAGGGTATGTTGTAAAAAGGTCCAGAGGAGAGAGAACTTCAAGTATGGGCCAGATGGACATCTCAAAATGGTTGCTTCTTCACCCAATGCTGGAGACCTTTCTGGAAGAGATGCTTTAGTCAGACACAAGTTATTGGACTCAGAACAAGGGTAACTGGGGAAGATTTAATGGCCTGTGATATACAGGAGGACATACTAGATGATCTTATGGTCCCTTCTGGCCTGAAGCGCTATTAAAGGTGTCAAATCTTGAAAGTCCCAGCAAGCCCTGAGGAATGATCTGGGGCATGGCATATATATAAATAAAATGATGCTCTCAGGAGTAATAAATTCTAATGGGTCAAACAGGAAGGAAGTCACATTAATGGAAGGAGAATGCCAGGTTCAATAATTCAGAGAAGAAAACTGACATCTTGGCACCCAGGAGCGACTGTAGATTTAAGGTTGTAAGAACCAGAATATAAATGTGCAGTCTCCCTAGGGAAGGAGGAAGAGTGGAGAATTGAGTCACTCGCTCTCCTGCTCAATCCACTGGATTATGTTCACTTGAATCGGAAAAGGAGCGGAGTGTAGTGGTTAGAGAAGGGGACTGCATGTCAGGGCTCCTAGGTGCTATCCTGACTGTGATGCTTTGAAACCAGAATGTCTAGGGAATAATCCTGCACTGAGGTGGGAGCCAGAGAGAAGTTAGGTGGAAGAGATGTAGCCTGATTCTGTATCTGGATTACAGAATTAATACCGGTTATGTTAAAATGTGGATTTCTCCACTTGTTTATCACAGAATTGAAATCCTTCCCTTACACTCCTAACCATGGGCCAGATCGTTAGCTGGTGTACATTGGCAAGCTCTGTTAAAGTCAGTGGAGCTGCACTGATTTATACCAGTTGAGGATTTGGCCCGTTAAGGCCTTTGAACAATGTGACTTCTTCAGCACCAGAGAAGGACAAAGGAAGCGGTTAGAACATTTAGAGAGGATGCTCCAAGGCGTATGAATGGGTCTGCCATTGGGAATGGCCTGCCTTCTGCTCCCAGGAGATTTCCCACCGCTGCAGCTGATCATCCTAGCACTTCAGTATTACCTTAGATTGGATTGAACTCTACTGGCTATTTCTGACTATGCAATCAATTAGACCTTTTACCCCAAGTCGTGCTGAATTTAAGGGAAATAGCATTGTTAATAAACCCTTTGTTCTCTTTGACTGGACGCTCCTAGCACTTCCCTCTAGCAGACTGTTAAAAAAAAAAAAAGGCATTTGCACGGCCAATGTTCTTTACAGATGGTTACATCAGTGAAGTCTCAGCACGGAACTTGGTAGCTAGCATGAGAATACACGTGGTTGTGGAGAGAAATCTAGAAGTGTCCTCAGAACAATGTCCCAAATCCATATGCCTTTAGGCATCTGGATTTAAACTTAATATTCAGGCCAATAGGCACTCTTGAAAATGTTACCTAAGTGACCTAGGAGCCTACGTCCTATTTGCAAAAAGGACTTCTGGCTAGATCTTTAAAGGGTTTAGGTAGTGCTCTAAGCTTCCCTTGGTCTGAGTAGGCTGCAGTCCGGACTTTTTCCTTGGTGTCTCTGGCATATTTCCTAGGCACGGACTCTCCCTCTGTTGCCCCTTAACTGCAATGGGGGCCTCATGGCCCAACTGCTCTAGGCCCCCAGGACTAGTGCGGATACCTCAGACTCCCCCATAGCTTCAGAACACGCTCTCCCAGAACGGCTGCCATGTGTGCTCTGGGTTTACAGTTTAACTCTTCGGGGGCTTGTGATAGTGAAGCCAAGAGGCAAACGGACAGACTGTGCACAGGAATCTAGAACACAATTGCTCTTTACTTAGCTAGCACAGAAGATACACAGCTCTAAAATGAGTAATAAACCCCCCTGTTTGCATTTCCCTGCCTCAGTTTCCTCCCCACTTTGGAGAGTATGTTGGGCAGAGTCTTTTAAAGAGTCCAGCCTGCCCTTCTCCTGCACAAGGCTTTTCTTCAGAATCATGGCGTCTCCCGCTCCCTCTCTCTGTTCTCCAAGTTAGCTTGCTTCCTTTACCGTGGGTGAACCCACAGTTAAACAAAAGTATGCTCCCCTCCCCCGTGCGTCTCCGAGTCCCTCCAGTTTGTAAGTCCTCCCAGCACCACCCAGTTCCATTGTTGTCTGCTTCTGGGGAAATCCCACTAATCTAAACCCCAGCCCCTTGCAGTCAGACTTGCTCTGACTGGTTTCCTGTAGGCTTCAGCCATCCCATTGTCCCAGGGTGCTCTCCCTTGAATGGGAGCCGTTCAGGTTACTGGCTCCCTTTTGTCAGCCCTGTGTCACCACCTACTTTGGAAATTCAGTCCAACGTGGAGGTAAAGAGAGAGAAGGCATCCAGCCCCAGTCGAAAATGGAATCTGCAGCTTGATAAAGGTACATGCAGAGATTCCCCAATCCCCAGCAGAATTCATAAGCTGTGGACAGGCAGACTCCCCCAAATCGTCCCAGTATTCATCCTTTCATTTGCTACGTGCAGAATGTATGGCCTGCCTCTGCACAGCCACTGCCTAATCCAATAAATCTGACTGATTATGTTGAGAGAGTTGATAAACAGAGTACCTGCAAGCCATCCTACCATATTCGCCCTTTAAAGGCGAAGCCACCGTTGCTATTGTGAGTTAATTGTAGGCGACAGTATGGATCTTTCCTGACAGGGTGGAACTTGGCTTTCTTTGGCTGTTGTCCGTTAGACTGAAAGCAATTTGATGAACATGCAACAGAATCGTTTTCACTTAGTAAAGGCTATTACCAGGGAGCGTCCCGGGAAACGGCAAAGTTCAAACATGAATCCTGATTCGGGTGATAGATGGGTGTGGAGCTAGGGTTCTGTTTCAGGTCCATCATTAGAGTGCCATAGATATTCACAGTGCTGTGCAACACGGAAAGCAACACTCTGCCCTTGGACGGCTCTTTGGGGCAACAGATCTGTTCAATTGTGAACAGCGCAAACAAACCATTTCAGCTTGAGTGCGTCACAAAAAAAAAAAAAAAGGTGGATCTTCGGAGGACCTTTGAAGGAGAGGGTGGGAGTCTGGTAAATATTTACTGGGAGTCTCATCCAGGTATACAGAGTGGCCTGAAATGAAGGCATGGGCAAAGGAAGCAATTGGAGATGCTTGGGTAGGATGAAGGGGGAGAACCAACATAGGCAGGAGGAGACACTGTGAAGAGCCTTGCAAGTTAGGCAAAGTAGCCAGGAGCTTGATGCAGAATGAGTGTGAAAGCCAAAGAGTAGAGCACTGGGTCAGTATGATGAGTAAGATGGCCACCCAATCATGGGCTGGATGCAATTTCTGATATGCAGGGCTGGTGCGCCAAAGGAATGAAAGCATGGATGTTCAGAAGCCACGCAGGAAAATAAAGCCTATTCTTGAGAACCAGGGAACCTGCAGCACTGTGAACTGGAATCCATGGAAGAGCTGCCTGAAACCCGGGCATGGACTTGGGATGCAGCAGCATGGGACAGCAACCAGGTGGGGCAGGAAGTGGGTAAAGCAGATGGAAGGGCACAAACTCATCACTATAGAGTCAACGGAGAAGGTGGGGAAGTGTCTGTCAAAAGCCCAGATGAGGGGGGAGGCCTTTTTGGAGGAACTTCCAAGTGAGAGTGTGTCCCATTGTCGGCGACCAACAGCCAAACATGCAGCCATGAGAGGACACCTGGCTCTGTATTTTACATAGGAAGCAGTGGACCATGAAGGCTTAAGACCAAGCACCATTGGCCATGACGCTAGGAGGATGAGTTGACCTAGACTTAACGCAGTTCTGGAGATTTACATTCAAGTACATGGTTTTCTCAAGGGTGGTATTTCCTTACTGGCCTCTAGATGATGTTTCTCCACCCCACAAATCCACCACAAAATTTGGCCATCTCTGCTCAAGAGTGGCCCAGTACTAGCCTAGGGGGCTTCCCCCCCAGATTAAGGACTCAAGTGAGTTGGCAGAGCGAGGAATGGAGGCCAAGACCAAAGAAGCAGGTGGTGGTCAGGTCAGGAATGAGATGCATTGGTAGAGCTGTGTCAGAAAGGAAGCTTAAATAGTGTTTAATCCACACGTGCATTGAGTGGGTGTTTTTAAGGCCTCATGTTCATAGATACCAAGTTCACCCACCTACGCAGTCACAAAATGAACTGGTCAGACAACATGGAGTTAAGTGCCAGCAATACACAGATGACACACAGTTGTATCTATCCTTCACCACCCATGGTCATACCACTAGCAGTGAGAGAACCAGTGGTTTGAGCATTGGCCTGCTAAACCCACAGTTGGTCAGCTCAGTCTGGAGTCTAGGAGACAACCTGGACTCATCGCTGATGCAAAGCTCTCACAGGAAGTGTTACTCAGAGATGCTGCTATACCATTCTCAATTGACAAGGAGGCTCAGTGCCACCCCGGTGGACAATGACCTAGCCTCACTTATACACCCCTTTGCCCCCTACCTCTCATCTGGACTACAGCCATGAGATATACCTGCTACCTGGCCATGAAGCCATCAGTCCTTTGGAAGCTACAACTAGTACACAATGCTGCAGTGGTCTCCTCAGAAACACAAGCCATCATGAGCGTCTCAGACCTGTTTCAGAGTAGCAGCCGTATTAGTCTGTATCTGCAAAAAGAAGAACAGGAATACTTGTGGCACCTTAGAGATTTGTTAGTCTCTAAGGTGCCACAAGTACTCCTGTTCTTCTTTTTTCAGACCTGTTTTGTTGTTCATTATGTCATAAACAGGATTAGCTAAATGTCAAAGAGTCTAGAAAGATGTTTGGGTCAGTTCTAGCAGTAAGCAGAGTTGCTGGAAACTCTCACCCCCACACTCACACAGCTACACCTCTACCCCGCTGTAACGCGACCCGATATAACATGGGTTCGCATAGAGCGCGGTAGCAGCGGGGCTCTGCCAGCGCTTTAAAGGGTCCGGGGCTCCGGCTGCTGCGGGGAGCCCCGGGCCCTTTAAATCACTGCCGGAGCCCTGCCGCTGCTGCCCCGATATAACGGCGTTTCACCTATAACGCGGTAGGGATTTTTGGCTCCCCACGACCGCGTTATATCGGGGTAGAGGTGTAATTCGCCTCTCCCTAGGAATGCATGAGAATTTCCTCTGTGATTTGCGATTGAACATGCAGTACATTTCCTTTCCAGGTAACTGTGTGTGAAAAGTTGGACACATTAGGTTTTACCATTCCCCAAACAGAAAGGCACTTACAAACACTAAGCGAGGTGCGGCTTACTTGACCGTTTCGGTTTTGCGCAGCAAATAGCGGTATGTTTTTCAGATGCTTTTCCCTGATCTCCAGGTGTCCAAAGGCAAAGGTCCCCATGCAATAGACGGTGGCTTTGAAGACACCGAGCCTCATGCAGTCTATAGAACCAGTGGCTTAACTGGAAACTTGATTGAAGGCTATTAGAGGGGTTTTGTTGATGGAGGCATAATATAAATTGCAGCCACACTGATGGCCACAGGGTGGAACCTAACTACAAAGTGCATGAATGACCCCAACCTGCTGGCTTAAGCCACCCTAAAGCAATGTTGCATCCTGCTTCACAGCTGTGTAATACTATCCCTTAGATTTCCCTATCAAGAAGGGAAAGCCAAGCCCTGCAATTTCCTTCCCTCATCTTGAGAAAGAGCCCCAGACCAGCAGCGCTAACCACCATCATTTTCTCAACGTGCACACGGACCCTCGTGCGATTTGTGCGGCGCCGAATGAAACGTGATGTGACCCGGTCACTGCTCACCACTAGCTGTTCTCCCACTCTCCCGGATTCAAAAAGCAAAAAACAAAACAAAACCAAACCCCCAAGCCCTGCAGCCTTGGCTTGGGAGACTGTAAATAGCAAGTGAGCTCAGGGAAATGAAAGATGGTCTGATGTTCACGCTCTGTGCATAACGAAGAAGCAGGACCCATTGTTTGGACCCAGCGTGCTTCAAGCCTCAAATAGAAACTACCTCCAGTAGAGCTCCCTGCCTGTAGCAGCATTCCTTTGCATCGGGGGCATCAAACCACGGGTGGTGCAGGCATTTCTGGGGCTTGCATGGCTTACTCGGATGGTGCTTTGAGTTTGGAAAAAAACAGTCCCTCCCCTTTTCTGAATTCCCTTCCGTTTGTCAATATCCTTCTGCTCCTTCTTCCCTTTTTTAAAGCTGGGCACTATATTTGCCTTTTTTCCAATCGTCCGGGACCTCCCACAGTCACCACGAGTTTTCAAAGATAACGGCCAATGGCTCTGCGATCACATCAGCCAACTCCCTCAGCACCCTCAGATGCATTAGATCTGGACCCATGGACTTGTGCATGTCCAGCTTTTCTAAATAGTCCTTAACCGGTTCTTTCACCACTGAGGGCTGCTCACTTCCTCCCCATACTGCGTTGCCCAGTGCAGCAGTCTGGCTGACCTGGTCTGTGAAGACCGAGGCAAAAAAAGCATTGAGTACGTCAGCTTTTTCCACATCTGTCACTAGGTTACCTCCCCCATTCAATAAGGATCTCACACTTTCCCTGACCTTCTTCTTGTTGCTAACATACCTGTAGAAACCCTTCTTGTTACCCTTCACATCCCTGGCTAGCTGCAACTCCCATTGTGCTTTGGCCTTCCTGCATTCACCCCTGCATGCTCGAGCAATATTTTGATACTCCTCCCTAGTCATCTGTCCAAGTTTCCACTTCTTGTAAACTTCCTTTTTGTGTTTAAACTCACCAAAGATTTTGTTAAGCCAAGCTGGTTGCCTGCCATATTTGCTATTCTTTCTGCACTGTGGGATGGTTTGTTCCTGTGCCCTCAATAAGGCTTCTTTAAAATACAGCCAGCTCTCCTGGACTCCTTGCCCCCTCATATTAGCCTCCCAGGTGATCCTTCCCATCAGTTCTCTGAAGGAGTCAAAGTCTGCTTTTCTGAAGTTCAGGGTCCATATTCTGCTGCTCTCCTTTCTTCCTTTTGTCAGGATCCTGAACTTGACCATCTCATGGTCACTGCTGCCCAAGCTGCCACCCACTTCTACTTCCCCTACCAATTCTTCGTTTGTGAGCAGCAGGTCAAGAGGAGCACGGCCCCTAGTTGGTTCCTCCAGCACTTGCACCGAGAAGCTGTCCCCAGCAATCTCCAAAAACTTCCTGGATTGTCTGTGCACTTCTGTATTGCTCTCCCAGTCAGGGTGATTGAAGTCCCTCATGAGAACCAGGGCCTGTGATCTGAAAACATCTGTTAATTGTCCAAAGAAAGCATTGTCTGCCTCATCTTCCTGGTCTGGTGGTTTATAGCAGATGCCCACCATGATATCACCTTTGTTGCTCTCGCCTCTAAACTTAACCCAAAGACTCTCAACAGGCTTTTCTCCAGTTTCATACTGGAGCTCTTTGCAATCATACTGCTCTCTTACATACAGTGCAACTCCACCTTTTCTCCCCAGCCTGTCCTTCCTGAACAGTTTATACTCATCCATTACAGTGCTCCAATCATGTGAGTTACCCCAACAAGTCTCTGTTATTCCAAGCCCATCATAGTTCCTTGACTGTGCCAGGACTTCCAATTCTTCCTGCTTATTTCCCAGGCGTCTTGCATTCATGTACAGGCATCTGAGATAACATAAGAATGGCCCTACTAGGTCAGACCAAAGGTCCATCCATCCCAGTACCTGTCTATCCTATCCAGGTGTCCCAGAGGGAATGAACAGAACAGGTAATCATCAAGTGATCCATCCCGTCGCTCACTCCCAGCTTCTGGCAAACAGAGACTAGGGACACCATTCCTGCCCATCCTGACTAATAGCCATTGATGGACCTATCCTCCATGAATTTATCCAGTTCTTTTTTGAACCCTGTTACAGTCTTGGCCTTCACAACATCCTCTGGCAAGGAGTTCCACAAGTTGACTGTGCATTGTGTGAAGAAATACTTCCTTTTATTTGTTTTAAACCTGCTGCCTATTAATTTCATTTGGTGACCCCTAATTCTTGTGTTATGAGAAGTAGTAAACAACACTTCCTTATCTACTTTCTCTACACCTGTCATGATTTTATAGACCTCTATCATATCTCCCCTTAGATATGATTGAGGTCTATAAAATCATGACTGGTGTAGAGAAAGTAGATATAGATAAGATAACTAGCCGATTGCCCTACTTTCTCAGTATGAATCTGGAGGCCTCCCCTGTTGCACCCTCCTCCTTGTATTTCCTCCTGGTATCCTACTTCCCCTCTTACCTCAGGGCTTAGGTCACTATCCCCCAGTGAACCTAGTTTAACTAGGTTAGCAAGCCTGCCTGCGAAGATGCTCTTCTCTCTTCGTTAGGTGAATCCCATCTCTTCCTAGCAATTCTTCTTCCTGAAACAACATCCCATGGTCCAAGAATCCAAAGTCCTCTCTCCGACACCATCTGCATAACCACGCATTTACCTCCACAATTCGATGGTCCCTACCTGGGCCTTTTCCTTCAACAGGGAGGATGGACAAGAATGAGACTTGTGCCTCAAATACCTTTATCCTTCTTCCCAGAGCCACTTAGTCTGCAGTGACCCGCTGAAGGTCATTCTTGGCAGCATCATTGGTGCCCACGTGGAGAATTAGGAAGGGGTAGCGGTCCGAGGGCTTGATCAGTCTTGGCAGACACTCCGTCACATCCTGGATTCTAGCTCCAGGCAAGGAGCACACTTCTCGAGTCTCCCAGTCTGGTCAGCAGATGGATGACTTCATCCCCCTGAGGAGGGAGTCCCCGACCACCACCCATCTTCTCCTCTTGGGAGTGGTCGTCATGGAACCCCCATCCCTAGGACAATGCATTCCATGCCTTCCATTCAATGGGGTCTCCCTCTGATCCCTTCCCTCAGATAACTCTTCCAAACCATTCTCCGACATAGTACCTGTGCAAAGAGCCTGAAAACGGTTTCTTACCCCCATCTGCATTGGGGGTACCTGCGTTCTCCTCTTTCTTCTTCTGGAGGTCACATACTGTCAATTTTCTTCCCCGTTCTGCACTGCCCTCTCGGATTCTTCAGCATGCTGAGCCTGCAGTACCAAACGCTGACTTCTATCCAAAAAAATCTTCATTTTTTCTGATGCAACGCAGAGTTGATCCTTGGGTCTCTAGTCCTTTAACCTTCTCTTCCAATATGGAGACCAGCTTGCACTTTGAACAGATGAAGTCGTTTCTACCCTCTGGGAGAAAGACAAACATGGCACATCCTGTGCAGATCACAACAGCTGATCACTCACTATCCATCATGTCTTCCTTTTGAGAGCCTCCTCAGATGTTTTATTCACTGCTCACAGAAGCCTGAAAGGCAAAAACACTCTGGGGAAACTCCCCCAAAGCGAACTCCCAGGCAAACTCCATTTGCCTGTCCTCCGTTCGCCATTCATTCGGTTCGCAACTGGCTGCTTTTTTATACGGCTGCTGGCTCAAAGCTTTCTCGCCAATCAACCCCTGAAGGCCCACCTGGAACAAAGCACTCCCAATTCACACTTTTATAGTCTTCTCTTCAGTACTGCACAGCTTCCCATCCGAAAGACCAACGTGCCCGTATTTAACAGAGGAAGGCAGACAGGAACAAACGGTCGATGAACAGTGCCTAATGGGACACCATTTGAGTGTGAAGTTGTACTTGAGTTCTTTAACTAATGCCTCTGGCGTAGGAAAGGTTGTGATTCCTGGCAGCCAGTGTAGAAAACAAGCGCTAGCCCCAGGCAACGCATATAATGACCACGATTGCGTTTCGCTTTAGCATCCCAACTCACTGCTGGACACGGTCTGGCCCCGTATGCGTCTTTCATTCGTCCTCACAGGTAGGTCACTCATCAGCAGCAGTAAAAAGCATTGGCTTTTTCCCTTCTATTCATCCAGTCACCTTTTCACAGGCTTTTTAGCTTTATCTATCTCCATCTCCATGCTTACAAAATGAAAACCAGCCAGCTATCAGGGCTGCTTCAGGTCAACCAAGCCAGATTGCAATTGGTATTCTGCACAACGGCTGTCTTTCTGAGCCCACACAAATCCTTCCAGCCTAGGCAATACCTGGTGGTGGGCTGGGGTGGGGAATTGTTGTTCCCTGATTAAAAACAAAACCCTTCCCAATCTCAACCAAAGAACTGAACAGCACACAGCCTGGCAGACCTGGGAGTCTGTATCAATTCCTGAGGACCGGGAGGAATTTTTCTTAACCATTTGCTTGGCATTTTAACCCATCTGCACAGTTCTAATGTCACACAGCAAGAGTTAAGCGATAACCTTACAGCTGAAAGAGCTTTATAGAACAGAGAATAAGCAGTGAAGGTACTTTGTGCAGATAAAGCAGATATTATTAACAAACGGGATAACTTCTTGTGTCTTCCATGAAGAGGGTGATACTACAAATAAGGGTTGCTAAGCTATCATTATTAGGGCCCTACCAATTTCACGGCCATGAAAAATGTGTCACGGATCGTGAAATAAGTCCTTCCCTGTGAAATCCGATCTTCCCCATGCTGCTGGGAGCGCCCCAGCCGGGGGATTGTAGCTGCTAGTCTGGGGTGGGACGCAACTTGTTCTTCCCCTGTGCAACTGCTGTTGGTGGGAAGATCAGACCCACCTCCCGAGACAGCACAGAAGTGAGGGTGGTACCACTCGAACTTCTGTGCTGAAGTAAGCCTGGGGGTGGGCTTGTGGCTTCCACCCCAGCGGCTGCTGCCGGCACGCCGCAGCTCCTTCAGGGACTTTGGGCTTCTGCCCCCACAGCTCCTGCCTGGTCTCAGGGTACCCGAGCTCCCCATGGCCAGGGCTTGGGGTGTCCATTTTTCTGGGAGGTGGCCCCAAATTGGCCAGAGCTCCTGAGCATGGGCCCTGTGGGTCCATGTATTAATCTGCTACCAGCCGAGACTAGCAGCTAGGAGCTGGGGCGGTCCACCTCCACCTGGATCGGATCTGCCTCCACCTCCACGAACCTCCTCCAGCTCCAGCCACGGAGCTTCCTGCAGCCCTGGGAGCTACCCAGAGATGGGTCTGATCTCCCCCCGAAAGGGGCTGTGCAGGGGAAGAGGGAGTCCTGGCCCTCCCCAGCCAGCTGGGGCTAGCAGCTAGGAGCCCCTGTCTGGGGCGCTCCCAGGACGGGGGTGATAAGACTCACCTCTGGGAGCTTCCTCCGGCTTCAGGAAGCTGCGCGGTTGCTGCTTTCAGAGCCCTTCAGAAGTGAAGGTGGCAATCCTGTGATCCTCCCTACAACTGCCTTGCAGCCGCGCCTCCTGCCCTCCCCCCAACTCCCTTTTGAGTCAGGAACCTCATGGTTACAACCCTCACATTTCAGATGTGAACGTGAAATTGACTAATTTTCAAATCCTGTGGCTGTAAAATTGACCAAAATGGACCGTGAATTTGGTAGGGCCCTATTTATTATGTATTATCCTAATGCCTAGGAACTGTATTCATGGATCAGGAGGACCCCGTCGTGCTAGGCACTGTATCAACAAACCAAATTCGCAGGTCTCTGCATCTAAATCACATGCCTTCCAACCTCCCCCCTCCATGCACAGAGATTTTACATTTTGGTTCCAAGGCCAGCGGGAGACACCGAACTCCACTTTGGTCGTTTTACCCAATTCGTGGGCCCACACCCTGAGAGTGGGTGGGAAACAGAACACTGGGTCGGCTGCCTCCTAACATCATGACAAAGAGGAGAAGTCAGGTTGCTTTCAGCATACCCGATTGTTGTTTGAGCAGAAGAAAACTCACGCTTTTGGCCTCTTATTCATAATGTAATCAGTTGAGAAGGGTTTTCTGGGTGTTGGCAAAGGACAGGATTGCTGTTACGGCGGTAGAGGTCTAGTTAACACAATTCAGTTCTTATCCATTACACAAGAAAGTCTTGTGGTTAAGACACTTTACTAGGATTTGTGAGATCATTTCTGGCTCTGCCACTGACTTTCTGGGTGACCCTGGGCAAGTTACATCATCTCTTTGGCACAGATCCTCAACAAGATTTAGACTTCTAACTGCCATTGAAATCTGGGACCTTGTACCTCATCTCCCTATCTGTAAAATGGGGATAATGGTTGCCGGTCTTTTCTGTTTGGCTCGCTATCTCAGCATGGCAGGGACAGTCTCTTAATATATATACATACAGCACTGTAGCAGTTCGAACACTCACTGGCACAGCACCTCCTGCTGGTCCGTCCAGGAATTAGGTCTTTCCAGTCTCAGAGCGCCTCCTACTGGCTAGTGTCCCTCCTGTCTCAGGCGCCCGTGTCCCTTCCGGACCCCGGTGCTTTCAGCATACTCGATTACCTTGGTGTTCTGTCCTGCAGCAGTACCCTCACACTCTGGGTCTCCCCTCCCCCTATGCCCATCTTGCCTCAGTGGCTACTGCCAGTCGTCATCCAGCTCCCTTTCCCTGGGGCAAACTGCAGTCTATAATGGCCACTTATCATTGGCAAGGGGGTTGGACCTGCTGCCTTCTCTTGAAGCCCCAGTACCTCCCTAGGCCTTCCTGTCAGGCCTCAGCCTGGGAGGTCACCAGGCCTGATCTCCCCAGCACTGCTCTGTCCAAGGTACCCTTTGCTCCTTCAGGCAGCCAGGTCCATCTCTCTCCAAAGCTAGAGAGAGAGACTCACTGCCGTCTGGCCCTGCAACCCTTTTATAGGGCCCAGCCTGGCCCTGATTGGCTGCCTCTTAGCCTTTTCCGATTGGCTCTCAGCCCCAGCCCTCTCCAAGGGCTGGCTTTTAATCCTTGCTGAGCCGGAGCGGGGAGACTGCCTCACTACAAGCACAAGAGGGCCCGCTACTGTAATATACAACAGGAATTCTTAGATTTGCCTGTCACTTAAACACAAACAACAAGGCAGGTAGTTAAAGAGGCTCCGCTCCCAGGCATTGACTCAGACTCCCGCTATGTGTTCGATTGTGATGCCAGTAAGTAAAATCCTTTACAGCCGGTATTTCATCCAGTAAACTGATATTCTGCAGCTAGCAATTAAGGCAGCTCATTAGTGTGTGTACTGTAACTAGGGGAGGGCAGGCACTGAGTTTAGCCTAGAAAACCTTTTCAATGGCCTTACCCAGTTCAGCATTACCTTTATGACTCACTGTCACGGTCCTCAATGCTTCCAGAGCTCCGTCGAGAAAACTGACAGCTCAACCCATGGGAGCTTTGCGGCTAATGCTAGTTTGACATTTCGGTTTATAAGAGTGCTCAGACCATCACGAAAGACAGCACATTTCCACTCTGTGCCCCTCATCGATAGCCAGACTACTGCTACTTTCAAGGGGTGTGATGGCACAAGACGGAGCAGAACCCCCTGGTGGTAAGCCCTACAATAATGTAATTAATAATAAGTGGGTAGTTATACACACACACACACAAACATTCTCTCTATAGGTTTAAATTTCAAAAGATCTAAGGCCAGATCTTCAAGTATTCAGCACCCACAGTTAAGGTCCGATTTTCCGAAGAGCTCAGCACCCAATGCAACATCTCATCCCAGCTGCACGAACTGAGTTTTGTTGAAAATTCCAGCCATAAATTTTAGTCAATAGGCCAGATTTATCCTTGATGTGACCTCAGTGAAGTTACCACAGGGAGGGATTTGACCTTGTCAGTTTGCCCAAATTGACTTTCCTCCTTTTACCAACATGTAACTTTCATCGCCATTTATAGCATCTCTTGAGTTTTGCCTTTTGTTTGTTACAGAATCCGTTTCTTCGAGTTTAATGGCAGAAGAAGTGAGCATTAGATCATCTGATCTGACCTCCTGCGTTACACAGACCATGAAGTTTCACCCAGATCCCCCTCGCCTGCCCCACCATCCACACCGCTGGGGCTACACTGCTATTTTTAGCACAGTGGCTCAGTCCTCCGGCTTCAGTGTACCCTCCGCAGGGCCGGCTCTAACTTTTTTGCCGCCCCAGGCAAAAAAGAAGAGTGCCACCCCGCCAACCCCTCGCCCCCCAGCACCGCGCCACCCAGCCCAGCCCAGCCCAAACCCCTCCCTCCCCCAGTGCCACGCCACGCTGGGTTGGGTCACCCAAACCCCCTGAGCGCCGCACCGGCCTGGCCAAACCCCCGCCCACCCCGAGCCCGCGCTGGGCCGGCCAAACCCCCGGAGCGGAGCGCCGCGCTGCGCAAACCCCCACCCCTCCCGGAGCGCCGCACCACCCAAACTCCCGCCCCCCGGAGCACCGCGCCGCCCAAACCCCCAAGCGCCTCGCCGCGCCGTCCAAACCCCCGGAGTGCCGCACCGCCCAAACCCCCGCTCTCCGGAGCGCCGCACCGCCCAAATCCCCGAGCGCCTCACCAGGCCGCTCAACCCCCCCCAGTGCCACCCCGCCAACCCCTCGCCCCCCAGCACCGCGCCGCCCAGCCCAGCCCAAACCTCTCCCTCCCTCCAGTGCCATGCCACGCCGGGCTGGGTCACCCAAAGCACCTGAGTGCATCACCGGACTGGCCAAACCCCCGCCCTCCCCAAGCCCGCGCTGGGCCGGCCAAATCCCCGGAGCGGAGCGCCGCGCCGCCCAAACTCCCGCCCCCCGGAGCGCCGCGCCGCCCAACCCCCCAAGCGCCTTGCCATGCCGCCCAAACCCCCGGAGTGCCGCGCCGCCCAAACCCCCGCACCGGCCAAACCTCCGTCCCCCTGAGCGCCGCGTCAGGCCGGCCAAACCCCCGAGCGCTGCGCCGCTCAACCCCCCAACCCCCCTGAGCACCGGGCCAGGCTGGCCAAACCCCCGAGTGCCACGCCGCCCAAACCCCCGCTCCCCAGAGCGCCAGGCCGTGCCGCCCAAACCCCCGGAGCGCCAGGCCGTGCCGCCAAATCCCCTGCTCCCCACAGCGCCGTGCCGCCGAAACACCCCCCGCGCTGCCCGGCCGAAACAAACAAACAAAAAAAACCCCTTAGAACCCCTCGAGCGCCCCCCACCACCGCAACATTGGCCGCCCCTTCTAAGGTGCCGCCCCAAGCATGTGCTTGGTCGGCTGGTGCCTGGAGCCGGCCCTGAGCCTCCGTCACTGCGTTCCAAAACAATGGCTCCTCTCCTGTCGACAAAACCTGCATTCTTGGTTCCCAGATGTATTACTTTGCATTTGGCTGTAGTAAAATCATTTTGCTGGATTGTGCCCATTTAACCAGGCAACACAGCTCACTCTGTAACAGGAACGTATTTACTACCTCACCACTCCTTAAGCCATCTGCTCATTTCACCAGCAAATTGTTTATATCATAGTCTAGATCGTTGATAAAAATAGTAAATGGCATTGGATCAAGAACCAGTCCCTGGGGGACACCACTAGAAACAGCCCCATCCATTGATGTCTCCCCATTAACAGCTATATTTTGAGATCTGTCAGTGAGCCAGTTTTTAATCCAGCTAGTGTGTGTCCTGTTAATTCCTTAGCACGCAAGTATTTTTAATCAAAATGCCGTGTGATATTAAATCACACTTGGAAACAATCTGAGTACACTATATTCACAAAGTTACCTTTGTCATCCAGACCTGTAGTCCTTAAAAAAATAACACCCCTCCTGTCCTTGCTGCCATACGCACACCAGGTTTGTTTGAAAAGACCTACCTCCCATGAAGCCATGTTGACTAGCATTCATTATATTTTTGGCCTCTAATTCTTTGTCGATGCAGTCCCAAAATCACCATTCCATTATTTTACCTGGCTTTATAGAGCCTTAAATGCATCTGAGCATCACAAAAGCATTCGACATTAATAGAACATATCAAACAGTTTGACATGTTTAACAATGGAACTTGCTTCAGACAATGTTCTCAATTTCAGCAGACACTGGGCTTCAAAATAACCATCTACTTTCCTTTTCTTTTAAAGGGACTCTCTCCTTTTTAGTAAAGTTCTCCTCTTCTCCTTTGCCACAAATTCCCTAAGCTCGTTATTCTCGGCTGTCAGACCAGACTAATCGCTTCAACCATGAAATCAAAGAAAACTGTAACATTTCCAGGGAGGTGACTGTAGTCAGAGAAATTAATTCTTTCAGCAGACATCTCCTATTTAGACAAAATATGGTTTTAAATAGGAGAGCTGAGTTCTTAATTGTGTGGTCTGAAATCTCTCTCCATGTACTTAAATGAGTCTTATCACTATCATATCTTAAGTGCATCATCTCAGGAAAACAGGTACTAGACTAAACTCATTCATTTTCATGCAAAGAAAATCTGCCTTTGGGCGATTAACTGATCACTTCCAGTTCCCACCAGAGTGAGCAATGGGGGATGTGGCTGTTTTGTAGGGTCAGAGCCTGGACCGGTACATTTAAGAATTAGGACAGGTCAAACGTTTCCTGTTGAAACGGTTTTTCTGCAGAAAACTGGGGTTTTGACTACATTGGTTTTCACATTAAAAATGTCTACTTGCCACAGAAAATGTCAATTTTTCCAGTTGAAAAAACTAAAATTTTGGCATTCAAGTCATAATCTTCCACAGAAAAATGTTGTTTTCATCAATATTTTTCACAGGAAAAATATGTGGTTCCCCACCCCCCAAACCAGCTCTAGTAAGTCTTTCAGTCCGTATAAGAACCCTCTGTTCTTTATAGCATGACAATAGCAAGGGTGGCAGATTTGTTATTACACACAGGGCTGGTAATGTTTTGCCTTAACCGCAAGTTCAACGTTCCTCTCACGTAATGGGGAATATTTGAGTTAGAGCAATTTAAGGCCAAGTTTAGATCAACCGTTCATAACCCTAAACATCACCTGCCATCTGTCAAGAGGGTTGGCTGTGTTTCAAGTGAAATCTTCTTTAGGGAGATCAGGGCAAAGAGGCACAAGACGTGGGGGCTATTGATGTGGGCTCCAATCCTGCCCCTGCTTCGTGTCCATGGCTCACTTTATGTTGCCACACAAGGAATTACTCACATGCATAAAGTGAAGCCCCAGTTCTAGGTGCATGGCCTCAGGCAAGTCATTTAACAGGCACATGCCTCAGTTTCCCCATCTGTAAAATGAGGATGACAGTACCTGCCTATACGGGTATTGGGAGGGATAACTGATGGGGGTTGGGGGGTTATGATTTAAAGCCACAGCCTGTGCGAGGAAAGGGTACTGATGGGCTTCTCTGCAGCAAGGTCTTCAGGGGCATTCAGGGTGACTCCGCTGGATTTCCTCCAGGCGGCGGGGGAGGGGCACATGACTCAGCAGCGGCTCTGGACCCTTATGTAAATAGCATCGTGGAAACTGTTGAAGCCTAAGCTCTGGTTTAAACGTACCCCTAGGTGCCCACTATAATGTGGTTGCCATGAGTCCAGTATCACACTGGATTAAATGGGAAGTGCAGCTGTGTCTTTGAGAGCCTGATTCTGCATCACTTTGCACCTCATGGAGTCAGTCACTAACCTAAGAGAGGCAGTGTGGTCTAGTGCTTGGGGAGTCGAGACCTGGGTTCTAGTCCGGCTCTGCCACTGACCTGCTGTGCACATGCCTTCTCCGTGCCTCAGTTTCCCCTCCAACTTTTTGCCTATCTTGCCAACGTAAATTGTAAATTCTTTGAGGGCAGGGACTGTCTTTGTTATGTGTCTGTACAGCGCCCGGCACAATGGGCCCCTGATCTCAATTGGGGCCTTTAGGCATTACTGTAATCCACGTAACAATTTACACCTCTGCAAAGCAGATTTTAAAATGCTGTCACTGGTGATGGAATGCAGCCCTGTATTCACACCATACACACTATTGCAATAATCTTTGTACAAGGTATGCCTCGTGAGGTATCATTTGAAAATTCATAGCTTGCAGGTCAGCATCGTCAGAGGGAAATTGATGCAGCAGCATTATGTGTATGGTTATGAAATTCCCCTGTATAATGTTATTAGCCCATGTTCAAAACCCTCATAGCCCTGCCCAGGCAAAAGGCGTCAAACAGATCTGTCTGGAACAAAGGAGTGTATGCTTGTCTTAATTTGCATTTAAACAGTAAACAGAGTCAGCAAACAGGAAGGGGCAACAAAGGAAATTCACCCAGGTGAAAAAAAACAGCAGGGGACATCCTTCCACCCAGATTCTGTGTGTCCTGGGTCTCAGCGGGAAATGCTTTTCAAAGAGAAACTAAAAAATGATGACCAGGATGGGCAAACACCCCAAGGGGCCCCCTTCCTCTCTCTTCCTGTCCACCTCATTCTCTGCCACCTGAGAAGACAAAGGAAACAGCTGTTGGACTCTGGGGGAGAGATCCTGAGCTGAAGAGTTTGGACAGTAAGACTCGTAGAAGCATGGGGTGAGAAACTTTGCTTGAATCTAATGGAGTTTGTTAAGTTGGGGGCTAAAGGGTGTTTTATCTTCATTTTACTCGTAATCATTTCTGCCTTTCTCTTATGCCTCATTAATTGGGCTCACTTAAATTGTCTCTGTAGTTAATAAACTTGTTTTATTGTTTTACCTAATCCTGTGTGTTTCAGTCAAAGTGTCTGGGTAAGTATTCAAGTAATAAGCTGTTGTGTATTTATTCCCTTAAAGGAATAACAGACTTTATATATTTAGACTGTCCAGGAGAGAGCTGGGCAGTACAGGACATACACTTTGGGGGAGTATCAGAGGGGTAGCCGTGTTAGTCTGAATCTGTAAAAAGCAACAGAGGGTCCTGTGGCACCTTTGAGACTAACAGAAGTATTGGGAGCATAAGCTTTCGTGGGTAAGAACCTCACTTCTTCAGATGCACTTCTTCCTCTTTTAATTGCTTGACTCCAAGAGCCTGTGGTTTTAAGAAGAAATTGATATGGTAAGACTCTTTCAACAGAATCCCGAGATGGTAACATTGATACAATAAAGACTGTGAAACAGTCTCAAGACACATTTCATCCAGTGGTTTGAGAGTGTACTACAGACTCTATTTATTTACAAGACATTGGAAAATAACGTGTATGTAAATCCTGGCTTTCTGGAAAATATGATGATTACTTAATAGATCACGTTTTTATATTGCTTTATTATGTGAGGTTTGATATAAGCATTCCAACAAGAGCTGCTCCTTGTAAAACTACTAGTTATAACCAGCCCATTGTGTCTGTTTGTGACACTTGTAAAATAGATTGGCAATGTTCTTTAATTACAATAACTGACATTTTCTGAGGTGGCCTTTGTTTCAGCTAAATACACAGAAATACATATTGCTACACATTTGTTTTAGATTGAGAAAGATATGCGAAGTAAGGAACTGAATTTTTTTTCTAGGACTTGTGGACTTATCTACATAATACAACCCAGCAGTCAGTAAGTTTGACTTTTATAATTTATATATATAAAATTTAGGAGGCGATCCAAAACATATGTTAGTATTTTACTTTTCTAACTACTTATTTCTAAAGTGTATACAAAAAAACCCATCTATTGATGGCACCAACATGTCATGTGACTAGTTTAGATTGAGCAGGGACTTGGGGAGTTTCAGTGGGAAATGAAGAAAGTTGCAGAAGTGATATACTTGGTCAGTGTATTGATGGTGCCACTTGCACCCTGAATATCTCCACCTGCTGGTTTATGGATCAGCATGGGAGAAACTAACAGTGCCAGGATGAGCTTCATAAACATAGTAATAGATGAGAGGAAATATTGTCTGCTCCCAAAATTAGATTGAGTTAATGCTGTGACTGGAGAATAGGACCTTTTTGTCAAAGTCATGAGCAAGAGAAATAATAATAATTTACTAATACTCCCAATAATTTGAGTAAATTATAAACGTTCACTTCCTTCACCCATACATTAATGCTTAGAATTTCGTGAATGGAATAAGAACAGTTAACCTTTCCATTTCAAAATTTGTTTGTAGTTTTAATTCCATTCAGAATGTATTGATACTAATAAACCTTAAGTGTAGGAAAACTTTCTGTGTTGCCCTAAATGAATGCGTCCACAGACTCAAGTGATTCTACAGAGACTATATTCAGAATTGTTGTAGAACGGTTGCTGTGAAATTTTTACTACTTTGTTGTCTGTGTATAGGACTTCTGCTGAATTGAGTTTCCCATTGGTTCTGAAAACTTCCTGGATCACTTTTTTGTTGGCGAAAGGTAAATGATGTTTATAGTAGAATTATTTTAATTTCTTTTAATGGAGTGAATTTATAAACTTTTTGTTTGATATCTCCAATACAAGAAGCAAGACCCTGTTTGGCTGTTCTATTAGCTGGTATTATGGACTGGGAAGTTTGAATATGGTATGTGATATCTTTCCTGCCTTTTAGGAGGCTGTTGCTGTTCTGGCCACTTGGATTTAAGGGTGGAATGTGTGGGGGTTTTTGTTTTTTAAATAATTGCCCCTATTTCATGGAAATGGCTGCCTAAAAGTGACCAGTATTTTATTTATATATTTTTAAATGGATCTGGAGAAGTTTGTAAAATTGTTTATTCACTGTGGTAAGACTCACTCTGTGAAGGGCTTGGGCCTTAGTTAAGGATAGGAGGCCAACACCATATTGTTATAGCAGTACAATCAGCATCTAAAGCATCTTCTACTCCAGTGGTTCCCAAACTTTAACCTATGAACCCCTTTCACTAAAATGTCAAGTCTCACGAGAACCCCCTCCTAAAAATGAATATTTCCAGGGACTTTCTCATTTACCTGAGTATAAATTATAAAAGCAGTGATCTTGGAAATATAAAATTTGTTTTTATGACATGCTTATTACACACTATGCATTATTAAGTGTCCCTGGCCTCTGTTGCCAGAAGCTGGGAATGAGCCTAAGGGGATGGATCACTTGATGATTACCTGTTCTGTTCATTCTCTCTGGGGCACCTGGCATTGGCCACTCTTGGAAGACAGGATACTGGGCTAGATGGACCCTTGGTCTGACCCAGTAGGGTCATTCTTATGTTCTTATTTATCATTACAGTATTTTTATTACATTATGAAAATGGCAACACTCTTCCAAGATCTCACTTTCGTAGCTTGTATCACTTTGAATAAGCCTGTTATAAGACAAGGCTCCTATGTTTCATCGAAGNTGGGAGCATAAGCTTTCGTGGGTAAGAACCTCACTTCTTCAGATGCACTTCTTCCCTTGCATCTGAAGAAGTGAGGTTCTTACCCACGAAAGCTTATGCTCCCAGTACTTCTGTTAGTCTCAAAGGTGCCACAGGACCCTCTGTTACTTTGGGGAGGGAAGATCCAGGACCAGGGGCATGTTGGGGTCATCCTGCCGTATAACCCAGGCTGGTGAGAGCCAAGGTGTGACTGACAGGCTGCAGTTACACAAACATATCTGGGTGTGACCTGCATATTGGTGGCTGGGTGTGAGCCGTCCAGGTGGGAGGCTTCAGCAGCCAGGCATTGCCAGGCAGCCCAGGTAACAGGGCAGGGGTGACACGGCCTCCCCCACAACTGGTCTGGATTGTACCCCAGTATGTCACGGTCACCTTAGAACTTTTCACTCCCCCAGCGGCTCCACACAGATAAAAACAACTCATCAGCACGTCAGGGCCTATGTTCACTCAGGACGGTCAGAGCATCAAAAGGAAGAGGTAAATCAAGGACAGTAACAGGGCTATCATCCCCTCGCCCCAAGAAGAGGGTGGCAAAGATGTTCCCCATCCCCAGGAGGACGAAGGAAACGGTCACATGGGACCAGAGAACCGAAGCAGCGAGCGGAACGGCGAAACCGACTCAGCCGTTGTGGCGGAAGAGAACTGGGAGAGTGGGATGATGAGCCGTGGGCTGAACATATTGTCAGGAGGATAAACAACAGATGAGCGGGAGGGATGCCACGGAATGAGAACAACTCCTGGAGCTGGATGAGTCAGGGAGAGAGACAGTGACTTAGCACTGAGACTACGCCTGCTGATCGCCAAGTGAGGTGCATTCCCGTCTCCCAGGGTCCAATCCGCCTCTGCCTCCTTGCGTGTGCAGGGCCATTGAGAGGACCAGTAGGCCATGGTGGGGGAGGTAGATGATCTACTGCTACACGTATTCTTCCTCTGCCCTAGAAGCAGCCATGGGGAAGGAGTAACTGCCCTCCTGGGATTTATTCACCAAGCCTGACAGGAGGAACTGGACTCAGGCTGACGTTTTGGAGAGCAACCCTGACTCCTCTCGTGTAGCGCACAGCAATGTCAACAGAAGCTGTGCGTCTTATGAGGCAAATCCAGAGCCCAGCATGCCGGGCGACTAGGCAAGGTAAATGAGTGAGGGGTAGAGGGAGGTACAGGGTGCACTGGAAGTGAGCCCTGGTCTCCAGGATTCAACTCCAGTGCCGTAGCCACAAAACCTTCCCTTGCTCCCCCACAACATCTCCAACCATCACACCTGCTTCTCTCCAGCTAGGTGTGATGTCCTGGGTCTTGAACCCTGGCCTGGGAGTGCCCAGACAGCTGCCACGTCCTGGCCTCCACCCAATAGCTACTGAAGTGTGGTGGGCTGAGAAGCTACTGGGTCTATGGCCCCAGCCCAGGCACCACCCTGGGCGCTCTGATTGGAGGATCGCTCAGCTCCACCGATTGGTCGAATTACGCTATTTAAGCCAGGAGGAGGACCAGGACGTTTGTCTGAGCCACAAGGTGGTTTCCTGTTTGACTGCATTGGACCCTGCGTGCCTGCTTCGCACACCCAACCCTGTTGCTGGCTCCTGCCTTCGCCCCTGTTCCCACCATGCTCCGGCTCCATGCTTGATCCTTGCCTCTCCTTATGCCTCGCCTCCCCTCCTCAGTGACCAGTCCCGGCTCCGACTCCAACTTCTCACCTTGACTCCGGCTTAACCCTTGGCTGTGGCATTTGGTATCTGACCTTGGCTCTGACCCTCAGCTTCAGTTCCTGGTTCTGACTCTGGCTTCACCCCTGGCTCTGGTAATTGGCAGTTGGCTCTGGGGCTGACCCTTGGCTTCGTCCCCCAACCTGGTCACCTGCTCCACCCACGAGACCCGATTCCGGCCCTGACCACTAGGCCAGACCACTTACATCTCGGTCCCTATCACTAGTCAGTCACTGCCAGTCTGGTAAACTGGTGATCCAGGCTCCCCTGTTCTAAGCACTAGATATGAGCCCTTGGACACAGGGGATGAAGAGCAAAATCTGGAAAGAAAAATTCCCTGTAAAAATGGAACATTTTAAAGAAACTCCCAAGCCCAAGGGAGGCAGCAAGGACTTTCATGCTGCCTTGTTAAACAGCAAGCTCATCCCGTGAACTCTTCCAAGGAAACATCTTCACCTGAGTTTGACTCTCCCGTTTGCCAGCTCCAGGGCAGTGTTCTTGCTGCTGATCAATGGTTTGTTTGTTTTCCCCGGTGAATTCAGTGCTGAGCTGCCACCCAGCCTGGAAACTAAATCTCTCTATCTGCAGAACAGCTACACAGGCAGTCGCCGCCCCTCCTATTTCATGCAGAATCCAGATTCTCCGGGGTTTTGGGCCTGGTGCCCTTCCAGAACACTAAGTCCATCTGAAAAGCTAAAAATCAGTAGCATGCGCCCAGTTACAGCTAAGGGATAAAGCCCCAGCCTGTAACAATGAGCGGGGAAATAGCAGCCTCTAATGATGGAGTCACGCTTGCTTGGCTCAGGCAGGGATAAGGCGGTTTCCTAGAGATCATGCACTTTTTGTAGCAAGATAACAACGCAGGAGAATTTGTCTGAGAAGAAGCTTCCAGGCTTCCTGTGCAGCAGCGGAGAAAAATCAGCTTATACCTGACTTCAAAGGAAACTTCGCCTCTAGCACTGGGCCACAGAGCCGAGTACAAAACAGCGTTCTCTATCACAGCAGTTTTTGTAGCAGAAAATAAGGTTAAGATTTCAGCAGGAGAGCACCTCCGGCAGTTTTTTTAGAAGGACATAAAGACAGAGGATTAAAGCAACGTGACTCATTAAAATCATCCATGTATAATGGTCTAGACTCCAATCTGACCCTTCCTCAGATTAAAACAAGGGCGCTGGAGTTGAACCCCTGTATTCAAAGCAGTTGGGTCTTGGTTTGGAGGCAAAACCCAAAGAGGCTTGTTTTCCGGGCCTGGTCTGGAGTGTTGCAAATATCTTCGCTCCACAGAAGAGCTACGGCACGGCTGGATACGG
Organism: Trachemys scripta elegans; assembly: GCF_013100865.1. Classification (NCBI taxonomy): domain Eukaryota; kingdom Metazoa; phylum Chordata; order Testudines; family Emydidae; genus Trachemys; species Trachemys scripta. The sequence continues at coordinate 103,384,724 of NC_048305.1, read as the reverse complement.
TGGATCATGGCTCTGTTGCCTTTCCAAAATACATTGCTCTAAAGAATTCAACAGGCCCCAATAGTTTTAGTTGTACCCTAAGCTCCGACATTTTCGAGGCGCGGGGAGCTGGAAAGCCAAGCCACATTGGCAAAGCACAGAATTAAAGTATCAGAGGGGTAGCCATGTCACAGAATTAAAGAGTTCAGAGCAACTACGAATGGTGGGAGATCTGCCAGAGCGCAGATATGGCTCACAAGGGAAATGATTCTAATCTCATCTCCTCAGACATTTCAAATTAGATTGAAAAGCACAGAAAATTATACTGTCGGGATCAGGCCTATGCTGGCCTGGAGTTGAACTGAATAAACTAGCAGATTTTGTCCATCTCGACTGAATATCCAGCTTCTAAGACCTATTATTATTTACTTTGAGCCACTGTGCTCTTTTTATGCACCTAGTACGTCAGACAGAGCAGTCAGTCACCTATTAGTCAGCTAAAAGTTTCACGTCTCCCTTAACTGCTAGGCTTTCAGAGTATTAAATTAGAAGTCAAGGGGGCATTAGCGAGTGAGCCACCAAATTGTCGGCCAGGTTTAAGAAATCGCTGTGCCCTTTTAATCTCTTAAAAGCCATCAGCTACCCAATTCTCCCTGAAAAAGTCTTCATATTCCAGACATTTTAGTCCCTCTCTCTCATTTTCAAATGATTCAGCAATGGCAGGTTAAGTCAGAAAAGAAGCAAAAGTCACAGATCAACTTCCAGCTCTGGGGTAAGGGGCCAGCATTGGCTCTAATGGGGCTTTTTGCACTTCAGATCAGCAGTGCACGTAATAGCTGAAAATAATTCCTCTAGTCTCCAGGGGCTTGGCTACCAGTAAGCCATCGGGACACTATACATCCATCCCACAATAACCAGCCACTGAATATTTGGCTGCTCCAGTAATCATTTGTTCCATGGCATGCACAGAGGAGCCTGCTGAATTGGGGATAATATATTCAATGTATCTTAATTAGGGCTGTCAAGCGATTAAAAAAATTAATCGCTATTAAGCGCACTGTTAAACAAGAACAGAATACCATTTATTTAAATATTTGTGGATGTTTTCTACATTTTCAAATATATTAATTTCAATTACAACACAGAATACAAAGCGTGCAGCCACCCAAAGCGCAGGCCAGCAGAGACTCAGGGCCTGTAGCCCTCCCCCACCCCCCACCTCTGTCTTTCTGAACGCAAGCGCTTTGGGGCAAAGCCTGTCTTTCTGTAGGGCTCGCACAGGGCCGAGCATGATGTAAATAAATGGCAATGAACCATAAGTCGTCCTGATGACAGCGCAGGGACTGGACCTTGCTCTATGACTGTACAGCTCCTAGCACGGTGAGATCCTGCTCTCTAGGCAGTACCGTGATAATACATTCATCTTAGTAATGGCAGTTCGGGTGCTGTAGTCTTACCCCGGCAGGACTCCACGCGAAAGCCCAGGGAAGGCCTGGAAGTCTGCGTGACCCCTCTCTAGCGCAAGCCCTGTCAGGAGAGACGCTGGGTAAATAGTGAAAACAATTGGAATCCACGAATATTCATTTGCATTTTTAAATGAATTTAACAGCACCCGAGAATTCCAGTGTAATGCACGCAGCTGGGAAAATTGCTCCCTAAGAACAATCAAGCCAGTAACTCAAGTGTCCGGCAACATACAGACACTGGGGTTTTCCGTGGGGATCAAACTCGGCGCTGAAAGCAGTGGGGATCAAACTCCTTCCATTGCAGCTCAGGAAGTAACACCTGAAAGTGTATAGCAGGCTTCTAAAGGGAGAGCATCTGTCTTTGGTACTTTGAACTCCCCCATTGAGCACTTCATTTTAATGTGTTTATCCCCACTACGCCACTGGGAGATAGAGACGTGCTATTGTCCCCATTGCAGAGGGGAAACTGAGGCAGAGAGACTAAGGGACAGGAATTGAACCTTGGTCTACCACGTCACCACCAGAACCACTGGGCCATCCTCCTTCATGCAATAATCCAGTGTGATAGATGAACAGTACCAAACCACAGCCACGTACACATTTGAATGAATACCCATGAACATTTACCCTCCCCCCACCATTTGCCCAGCCCCTAAAAATATGTTGGGGGCAACTGGTGTAAACGGACATCACTGGCGCTATCCCAGTTTACACCAGCTGAAGAACAGGCTCGTGTAGCTCCAAGACACAGACTCCACATTAATCACAGCGCAGCCTGTGAAATGTCTTAGCACGACAGCCTCTCAGAGGGGATTTTTCCCAGGGACGTTAGACCAGCTGGTGGAGTCTTCATCTTAGGACAGATCATTAAGCGCATTTGCATGAACACCAGTGTGCAGAGGGGGAAACACCAATAGAGAGCAAGGAATCTCTGTAGGCTGGACCGAATTCATTCTTACCAGACAGCAGGAGCATTTCTGAGCTGTGCCAATGTATCTGCATAGCTTGTTCTGCGTATGCTTCTCCAATGGCTGGTCTTGGTACTGTGTGGGAAGTGGTTACCACAACAGCTGCAGGTCTTACTTCACTAGCCCGTGCCATAGACTGCCTGTCTGCCTTTAAGTCTCTGATTTTATACCCTGGAGAGGGTTCCCTGCCTACTTTGCTCTTAAAGGGATAGTGCAGGGGTAGGCAACCTATGGCACGTGTGCCGAAGGTGGCATGCGAGATGATTTTCAGTGGCACTCACACTGCCCAGGTCCTGGCCACCGGTCTGGGGGGCTCTGCATTTTAATTTAATTTTAAATGAAGCTTCTTAAACATTTTAAAAACCTTATTTACTTTACGTACAACAATAGTTTAGTTATATATTATAGACTTATAGAAAGAGACCACCTAAAAACATTAAAATGTATTACTGGCACGCGAAACCTTAAATTAGAGTGAATAAATGAAGACCTGGCACACCACTGCTGAAAGGTTGCCGACCCCTGGGATCCTGCTATCACATTAGAAAGCAGACAGATAAATAGTTTTGCTCTTCAAAGATTTGGGTAGCAAACTACCTCCCCCATGCTGCAGAGACTTTCCTTTAAATAGAAAAGCCCCTGGACTCCCTTTCAGAGGTGACACCACTCCACCCACTATCTCTGGCTGACATGAGGAGCTCTGGCATATCCCAAGCAGAGGCAGTCCGATGAAGTTGCTCATGACCTAGGGCGAGGTGACGCTTTCGAGTGGGATATCTCAGCTGGAAAATGGGGGCGGGGGGGAAACCAGCCTGGAGCCGATGTGGCTGGCTGACAAGTGGAACTGGTTAAAAAATGGACCTTCTTTCATTTTCAAAGCATGGAATTTTTCCACCAGCATTTTTGGCTGGATTGAGATATCTCTGAAGGCATCCTATGAACCTTATTGATACTCTTATTGTGGCTCAGGTTGTCAGTTAGGACCCAGGAGATGTGGGGTCACTTCCTAGCTCTGTCCCTGCTTGGCAAGTCACTTTGTCTGTCTGATCCCCCAGTGGGACATTGGGGGATACTAATTCTTTTCTCCCACCCCTTGTCTATTTAGCTGGTAAAATCTCTGGGCCAGGAGCTAGCTCTTCCTATGTGTCCGAATGAGGGGGCCCCGACATCAGCTCCACCTTCTAGGTGATATTACAATGCAAATAATAATACCGAGATGGGTGGGATCGGAGCAGGTGCTAGCACATGGCTGTTGTCCTGAAAGAGGGATGATCGCTATTGATCAAGATCACAACTTGCATGGAGCTGCACTAGCAATCTGAATGGACACGCTCAGGTTAAACGATCACATTGTTTCAAACGTGTGTCCTCGCTTAGGGACCGAATCCAGAAGTGTTGACTCAGGTAAAACTCCCTTTGGAGTAAGGAGCAAAGGGCCCCTTTGGTGGATAGTGTGTTATAAAGCATTTCTCTGGCTGCTTCCCTTCAAGCTAAGGGAGATGGTGATGTCTGAGCGACCAGACCAGATCAGGTGTGAATGAGACTCTCTGAACAACAACAGCTTCCAGGTGTAAGGCCCCACAGGTCTAGGACCCAGTCCTGCAGAGCTACCAGGCAGCTGGTATTTCTAGGCTACCACAGCAGCAGCTGTGACCAGTTTGCGCTCCACTTCCTGGACACTGGTCTGGACACAGACCATGGGAAGTTCCACCTCAAGGGTTTGACAGATGGGAATCTCCTGGCTCCTGATTGGCTCTCTGCACTATATAAACCCGAGGGGCAATCCAGGAAGTGTCCAGGAAACAGTGTGGATCTCCTAGAGTTGCCATGACAGTTCCTGCTTCTTGCTCCTGAATTCCTGCCTTGGACTTCGGCTTGATCCGGACTTCGCCTCCTGACTCAGACCCTGAAACCTAACTTGGACTCTGATCCTTGCTATCAACCCCAGCCTGGAACCCGACTATGAACTCCTCTGCTCCTCCCAGCTTCAGGTTTGCCCCTGCTCTGACCCTTCGCCCCCTCACTGCCCTTGTCGGGATCCTGACAGCCCGGTGCCACATCAGCACGTGCTGCAGCTCTGGGATGGGAGCTGGCCACTGACGAGAATCAAAATAACGAAGCGACGGTTTTAATCATGGAAATGTTTCTTTCCCCCTTGATGTAAAGTCAAAATGGAATCGAGCCCACTGCTTTTGGGACCAGGCTGTATGATGAGGTCCTGAGCCATGGGCAGGAAATATTGCATGGTGGTTTTGGTAAGGGTAGGAGATAATATTTTCAAAACGGGGTATCTAAAGTGAAGCATGTGTTTAAGTGCTTTGCTGGGTCAGGGCCAGAATGCTCCGTGTCACAGGAGTGTGCTCTGTCTCTATAGGTCATTAATAGTCACGGTGGCAGTAGAGGGCACTCAAGAATGTTTCATCGTTTCTGGAGTTTGTAGGGCACACTGCAAATGACATCCTCTCTTCAGCTCTTTACCTCTCATCTCAACACTCAGCAGCGCCTTGCAAGACCACAAACCAAAGTTCCCAGTCCATGTTTTGGTCCATGTTAGGTCTCAAGAAAAGGCAGACAATGGAGAAACGCAACGCCTTCCACTGGACCAAAGAGCGTAGGATACATCTGCTTTCAAAGCCAAAAGAGTCTTTTCTTCAGGCATTGGGTGTTTACACCAATACCACAGGCCAAGAATTTTGAAGAGATTGAAAATCAGCGAGATTTGCCGGATGCTTTTGGAGATTAGGTCACTTACTGAAGTGCCTAATAAGGATTTAGGCTCCTCTCGTTGAAGATCTTGACCAAGGGTGTTAACCCCCATGTCTGACTAAATTCCAGTCTGGGTAAAAACTAAACACTGCTGCCCTACAATTCACTCTGCAATTTCAGTTGAATTCCCTCGGCTTCTTTTCATCACAACCTCCGTTGTTGGGCAACATTGCTGTATCTCATTAAACAGCTGCTGCGTTCCTCTCCCGAGATAGCTGCATTTCAGCGATGGATTATTATTATTAATATTTATTTATATGAAGTGGATGCCTACTCTAGATAGCCCATAGCTCTCCAACAGAGGTGTAGTGAGACTTAACTAACGTCTCGAAAGCACTTAGAGCTCCCTAGATGAAAAGCACCATAGAATAGCAAAGTGTTATTTGTAATGAATAATAAATACTGGGGTTTCATGAACCAAATATACAAGTTCCTTATTTATTTCTATTCTCTTGACTTTCAGTACATATGAGCCTAAGGGAATAATGTCAAAGCAACAGCTCTTCTGAACAATCAGGTTAAATGGAATATATCTATTTACTTATTTTAATATTTCTATTTTATTTTCTCGCATGGAGAGACACTCACCTGGAGAAACTTGAAGCTGCACTAATGTGTCTAAAGGCAGCCTCCATCTGGAGAAGAGAGAGTGAAATAACTGGGAGCTGAAGAGGCTGGCAGAACCCCGGAAGATACTCCATAATCTCAAAGCTGTTCTTCTCGCTCCTCGCCTGCTTTTATAAGTAAAATCTTCCCAGAAAGTTTCCTCGGACAACTTAAAAAAATCCCTTTGAATTAAGCAGGTTGGCATTTTGCACATATTGTAAATGGAGCTTTCTTAGAGAGCTCATTTCACAGCTCCTTCATGCCTAGGAAGGTGAGATTTCCTCCCACCCAAAATCCTTTAGTTGTGCCTGGTGAAGAATTTCCTCAACTAGGCAAGTTTTCAACCCTTAAATCTCTCTATTCTTTCCCGGACCTCTCCCCCACCCTTCCCCGGATGCCTATGTTGAGCTCAGCGCAGAAGGAGCTGAGCAGAAAGGAGATCCCACCCTCCCAAGCAATGCATTCACATGTACACCCCCCCACACACGTATACTCACAACTAGAGTCTATTCACACACAAAGACACTCCATCTACACGCATGCACATGCCCTCGCCCCATTGTTAATCTGCGTGCTCTGCACCCTCACAAATATCACATGCCACATTCACATACGTAGGTAGCTGTGGATTTTCTCAAGGTCCATATAAATGGCGAATGCTTTGAATCCCATGAAGAGCTTAGACTCCCTGGCACCCTGTGGCAATAAGGCCCACAGGTTAATTATGGGCTTGGTTACACTTGTGAGTTACAGCGCAATAAAGCAGCCCCGGGCGCACTAGCTCACTCCCCGGCCACACTGGCAAGGCACATAGAGCGCTCTGACTCCGCGGCTACAGCGCTCCTGGTACTCCACCTCGGCGAGAGGAATAACGTTTGCTGCGCCCCCGCTGGAGCGCCACGGCGTCAGTGTGAACGGGGTGTTGCATTACGGCGCTCTGATCGGCCTCTGGAAACATCCCATAATCCCCTTAAGTCAAGTGGCCACTCTTGTCATTGTTTTGAATCGCTGCAGGAATGCGGATATGCCTTTTGAAAGCTCCGTTTGACAGCCGGCTGCTCATCTGCTCCGAGACAAAGCAAACCGTTACTGTGAAATGCTGTGTGTGAGAGAGAGGCGGCGGAGAGGGGAAGGTCTTCTGCTGTCTGAACTTACAAAACGGCATGCTGACATGCTCTCAGCCCCCCAAAACTCCACTCTCTCTCCCCCCACATACACACAGCACGCTCCCTGTCACACTCCATCCCACCTCACCCCCATTTGAAAAGCACGTTGCAGTCACTTGCATGCTGGGATAGCTACCCATAATGCATCGCTCCCAATGCCACTGCAAGTGCCGCAAATGTGGCCACGCCAGTGCGCTGTCAGCTGTCAGTATGGACAGACTGCAGCGCTTTCTCTACTGCGCTCTCCGAAGGCGGGTTTAACTCACAGCGCGCTACATCTGCAAGTGTAGCCATGCCCTATGTGTGGTATAAAATTATTTTCTTTAATCAGAAGGCACAGAGCCCATAGAAACTGTGCTGTGTACAGACATGTTCCATGGGTAAAAACACACAGCCACATATGTATGTCCCCTACAGCCTAGTCTTGTGTTCCCTAAAGTATTAATAATAATGCAGTAAGTGCAATGATACAGCACTTTACATTTTCAAAGGGCTACACAAATACTAACTAACCAAATTTCACATCACCCCAGGGAAGTAAGGAAATTATTATTTTCATTTGGTGTGTGAGGAAACTGAGGCAGGGAGCTGTGCTGTGACTAGAAAGAGGCCACCAGGTGACTCACTGTCAGAGCTGGGATTAGAACTCAGGAGTTCATGATGCCTTGTCCCATGCTCAAACCACTAGACTCTGTTGCTCCTCAGAAGACAGCCCCAGTATTTCCAGAGGATGGATAGGATATCACCTTACGCCATGCACTGACAGCCCCTCAGGACGACACTGTATGTAGACCCGTTGATCTCAGTGGAGTTGTACGGTGTGACTCGGGGCAGAATTTGGTCAGTACCATACACACCTAGAGTCAACAACAGGAACAAGACCCAGCCATAACTCCTGCACAGAGCCCAGCGGCTCATGAGTGTTAACCATGAGCTCACCTGGGGTCTTGAACTTATTTTACAGGTATCTCCATTGCTCGCATCATCTCAGCTCCTCACAGGACTAAAGAAATATTGACAGAAAGCAGAGAACATCTTCAGAACGGAGACTGAAGTTAGATATTAGGGAAAGCGTTCTAACTATAAGGGTAGTTAAGCGCTGGAATAGGTTACCTAGGGAGGTTGTGAAATTCCTGTCATTGATGGTTTTTTAACAGGTTGGACAAACATCAGGCAGGGATGGTCTATACTTAATCCTACCTCACTATGGGGGGATGGACTAGAGAACCTCTTGAGATCCCTCTCAGCCCTGGATTTCTATGATTCTGTGATTCTCCCGCTCCTTGCAAATCAATTGCTTCCAGCAATTGGGTTCAGTGCTTGACTCCATCTGCACTGGGAGCCTTGGCACATGGTTGTTTGGGGAAAATGGTTGTTTAACTGGGAGCATCAGGCAATGGTTTCAAAAGCAGGGAGATTCGGACACACCTGATCTCTTATGGAAGTTTGTTCCCACACAACTGTTAATTACCCAATAGGAAATGAACAAGAACATTGCAGAGCACACAGAAAAAAAGGCATTGATCTAGTGGTAGAGACGCCATCGATCCTCATGGTACTATAAAAGATTGACGAAGAACTTGCTGCATGGGAGGAAAAGGATTGAAATGGCAGACTCCTCCAAAAGGAGACAAGAGCAATCATTCATATTTTAATGTGCCTCTCTTTTCCAGATTCCACATTTCACGTACATATAAATAAAAAATAAAATCAACCTTCACATCACCAAGTCCATCTGGAATCGCATGAAAAATCTCCTTGGCTTCTGCAGGGCAAGAAGGATGCACAGATTTACAAATTATTTATTCACAGCCAATCACGGAGGCGGACAGACGGACGTGGACAACTGAAAAGCAGGACATTAAATGCTTCAGAAGAACATAGCAGCAATGTCTCTCCCTCCACCCCAACCCCCAAACAATATGTCTATGCAAACAATGTCACAGCTCACTACAGAGTGCAGCAACTAGATAATGAATGGTCATTGGATCAGAAACATAGGGGCCCTCAACATGAAGGTACCATTAGAACATAAGAACATAAAAATGGTCCTACTGGGTCAGACCAAGAGTCCATGTAGCCCAGTATCCTGTCTTCTGACAGTGATCAGTGCCAGGTGCCCCAGAGGGAATGAACAGAACAGGGAATCATCAAGTGATCCATCCCCTGTCGCTCATTCCCAGCTTCTTGCAAACAGAGGCTAGGGACACCATTGTCTCACTGTGCCCTTGTCCCCTTCCCCCCGGTGTTTGTTGCATTTACCTTTTGTCTTATACCTAGATTGTAAAGTTAACTTTACCTTGGAGCTGGGACCATCTTTGCATTACACATGTGTACAGCTCTGAGCACAATGGGACCCTGATTCTTGGTTAGGGCTTCTAGGCACTACCACAATATGGACAAACAAGAAAAAACTGTAAGATGCTCATGTTCCTATTGACGTCCATGAGAGTTTTTCCACGTGCTTCTATGGGATTAGTAGCAGGCCCTAACTGGCTCCCACTTTAATGCCCGTGACACCTTGTATGGTGCATTTCACAATGCTGATCTTGATCTGAAATATGCCTCCAGTGAGATTATTCATTTTTTGAAAATGGGAGGAGGGAGAAGTATAATTTACTGGTTGATTTTGTAATTTGTCTGCCCCGAGTATCTGGGGCAAACAATCCCAATAACTGTTGATCTGAACAACAAGACAACCCCATGAAATACATTTAGGCCATGGGGTGATGTTCCAAGAAGACTTGGGAGCCTGGAGTTTGGGATCCAACCAATTGCAGAGGGATATTTTGCCTTATTAAGTATATCAATAGAACAGCAACCAAAACTAATGAAAATTCTTAGCCCAGACTATCTGATCATATGTGCCAAAGGGGAGTTTGCTGTAGGAGATATTAATGCAATCAAGTGGATGTCCGAGATCTTACCAAGGACGTTAACTCCGAAATATTCCGTATGGCGCTAGGCCTGCGCCTCAAAGCCACATGCAGATTTAAACATTCCCAGAGCTCAGGAGTGTTTGGATCCACCCATCTTTCTGTCGTGGGTGCTTTATCTGGCCCCCAACCCTGTAGCACCTTTCCATCTTTAATGTATTTGTCCTCCCCTTCTCCCCCCTGTGCTTTAGGAAAGATCTATCATCCTTACTGTACAGATGGGGAACTGAGTCACAGACAGGCTACATGACTTGCCCAAGGTCACACAGAAAGTCTGTGGCGGAGCAGAAAATGGAGGCCAGGTCTCCCAAGTGCCACACTAGTTTCCTGATCTCTGGACCATCCCTTCCCATCTGCAACAGCCTGCTATAAGGGCAGTTTCTATCGCAAGACTATTGTTAGACTGTAGTTATGCTGACCCTGGTGTTGGTGTTGGAATTATTCCAGAGCCACCTGCCGCCCAAGTGCTAAGTCAGTGGCTGGACTAAATGAAAGCGGCATAATAGGTCCAGCACGCCAGGCTTTTCTGTGTATCCAAAGCTGTTGAAACTCATGTGCCTTCTATTGACTCAATGGCCTCCCTTGGTTCTCTATCAGAGTCCTAAGGATTTGTCCCGTTTACACTGCTATCAGCGCCCACCCCAAGTATCATGCCCTACTAACCTTCTGATGATGACCGGATGGGGCTGTCAGTGCCTGACACCCGATAAAGAAAGTTCCATGCTTTGCACCTGCTAATCTGTTTGCTTTGTCTCCTTCCGGCAACCCTGCTGTAATCTTGCTCAGGTAATTCATTCTCACAGAAGAAGGATCGATTTTGAATTCAGCATTGCTCATTGCTACAGGGGGAGGAGTAATCTGCCAAGGGTCAGTACGATCTAAGTTAAACCACCATGGAATTGTGCCTTGATGTGGTTGACATCCAGGTCTTCAGTTCACGCCTACCGCTGAATGACACCCAACTACCATTGGCTGAAAATCCTAGTCCAAACTCTTTGGGACCAGGACTGTGTCTTATTCTTTGTTCTGTAAAGTGCTGGGGTCCATTCACGACAATCGGCACATGCCTATTAATAATCCAATGAACAAGAAATGATAGGAAGTGGCTCGCTCCAATCTCATCCCTGCTCTTAGAAGAGTGGTTCCTAAACTTTAACAACCTGTGAACCCCTTTCATTAAAATGTCAAGTCTCGCGAACCCCCTCCTAAAAATGAATGTTTCCAGGGATTTTCTCCTTTACCTGAGTATAAATTATAAAAGCAGTGATCTTGGAAATATATAATTTGTTTTTATGGCATGCTTATTACACACTATTATTAATTATTATTTTAGGGTTACCATTTGTCCGGATTCCCCCGGACACGTCCGGCTTTTTGAGCTAAAAATAGCAGCCGGGGGGAATTTGTAAATGTCCGGACTTCCCCCCGCCATGCAGAGCACGCGCGGCTAACAGGGCAGCCGGCCGGATGGTGCCACTTACATAGGGCTCCGACAGCCAGAGAGAGCCCCTCCTCCGCTTCCCCTGCAGCAGAGATTACTCCCTCCCTCCTTGCATTCGCAGATCGCCTCCGGCAGTCTGGAGCTCCTCCTCCCCTGCTGCCCAGCGTGCCGGGGAGAGCGGCTCAGGCCGTTCCTGAGCAAGTTCACAGAGACATTAGGCGAAGGCCAACAACAAGGGGGCCAGGGGTCAGAGAAGGGGCAGGGAGGTTTTGGAGGGGGCAGTCAAGAGACGAGGAGGGGGGTCGGGAATTCGGGGGGGGCTTTCTGGGGGGGTGGATAAGGTTTTGGGCAGTCAGGGTACAGGTAGGGTTCTGGGGGGCAGTTAGGGTGGGGTTGGGAGTTCTGGGGGTGGGGCTGTCATGGGGCAGGAGTGGGGAGAGGGATTGGAGCAGTCAGGGGACAGGGAGCAGAGGGGTTTAGATGGGTCGGGAATTCTGGGGGGGGCTGTCAGGGGGTGGGGAGTGGTTGGATGGGGCGTGGGAGTCCCAGGGGTCTGTCTGGGGGTGGGGGTGTGGATAAGGGTTGGGGCAGTCAGATACAGGTAGGCGGTAGGGTTCTAGGGGGCCAGTTAGGATGTGGGGAGGGTCCCAGGAGGGGGCAGTCAGGGGACAAGAGGCAGGGAGGCTTAGGTAGGGGGTGGAGTCCTGGGGGGCAGTTAGGGGCAGGGGTCCCAGGAGGGGGCAGTCAGGGGACAAGGAGCGGGGGGAGGGTTGGGGGTTCTGGGGGTGGGTGGGAAGTGGGAGGGGCAGGGGCGGAGCTAGGGCAGGACGGGGCGGGGCTCCTCCCATCCTCTTTTTTACTTGCTGAAATATGGTAACCCTAATTATTTACCATTACAGTATTTTTATTACATTATGAAAACAGCAACACTCTTCCAAGATCTCACTTTCGTAGCTTGTATCACTTTGAAGAAGCCTGTTATCAAACAAGGTTCCTAGGTTTCATCAAGGAGTTTCAGATGTGAAAAAGCAGGAAGGTATTTAAGAAGCCAACTCAAAAAGCTCCTCCCACACAAACATTCAGGTCTTGAGCAGTCCAGGCAAACAATGCACGTTTCAACAAAGCTTAAACTTGTTCTTCATCATAATTTTAAAAACAATACTATTTAATTTTAAAAACAGCAAAAAATATCCACCTCTCTTTCCATTTCTTATAAGGAGTCTCGAAGTTTAAATCTCCTCAGTGTGATAGATCTGCTTGTTTTGATCTGTTTAACTCTTGGAAGTTCAGGGGCTCCGGGCTGCTGGCCCCGTGCTGCCCAGGGTCCCTAGGGACAGCTCTGTCCACCATTAGGGAATTTTTTCCCAAGAACCTCCTGTAACATTCTGCGAACCCCAGTTTGGGAACCACTGTCTTAAAACAACCTCCAAATCAACGTTCACCAAGGTCCTGATTCAACATTCACTGAACTCCACGGGAGTCTTTCCACTGGCTTCAGTGTACTTCGAATCAGGCCCCGAATACCTCCCTTCTCTTCTGCCTAACAACTCTTGAAGTTACATAGGTGCCGACTTCCTCTGAAAATCATGTGGGGTGAGGGACCCACCTATGCTGCTGCCCATCCCCTCTAGGAACAGAGCAATGGCAGGAAAAAAACAAATGGGTCTGTTCCCAGGACTGATCAGTTTTCCGAGAGAAAAGTGCACTGCGCTCACCTTAGCCCTTCGAAGGCTGGCATTCCCCAACCCAGGCCAACCAAACCAATGCCCAGGAGAATAGGGGTGGCGGGACTGCAGATCCCTCGGGGATTAGCACAGCTAAGGAGTCTGACTGACATGTTCTAACCTGACAGCAACAGGCTGCGCTGGGGTACTCAGCAGTAGCTCTGAGGGGGCCGTTCTCCTGAGGGGGCGTGTGGGACACATGTGCATCCCTCCCCATGATGGCCGCATGGGCTGTAAGCGGAACCATTACACGGCACCTGTAACTCACATACAGAGGTTAAAGTAAATTTCACCAGTAGGGGGCGCTCGCGTCCCCTTTGCTCTTTCTCCCCGTCTCTCCTTCCTCTCCCTCCTGCTCATGAAAAGCCTGATCCATTGAAGTGCGTGGAGGGGGCCTTCCATTGAGCACAATGGGCTTTGGATGAGGATCTACGGCCACCTGTTGAAAATGGCTTCCCTGATGGCTGCCGGCTTGCGAAATGCAGCGTAGGCAGCCCTCTTGGAATCCCATCGCTGCAACTCGCGCTGCCTCCTACTGGTGGGTGCTGTGCACAATATTGGGGGACTGGCTCCCCCTGGGCACGGCCCCATCGTCTGGAAGAGCCAGTCTGCAGCGCTAATAGCTGGTTGCAAGGTACTTTTATTGTCACTTTGGTTTTGCTGGCTTGCTGTTCTGAGCGGGACCGTGTCCCGGGGGAGACCAATGTCTAGGTGTACAAAGGGAAATGGATTCAGCTCTCACCGGTGACCTGAAAATCCTCTCTTAGCTGAATTAACAGCACTGAACGGCACCCAGACTTTAGTGGCTATTGGGGATTGGCATGACTGCACGATAAAACACCAGGAAAGCCACCAGTAATTGATGCAAACGGGGGAGGGCAAAGGAGGGTGGACATTACAGTTGGGCTGCTAACCATGTAACAGGCCGAAAGGGAGGCTCTGCAGGGAAAGCCAAAAATAATTTGAGGATGGAATGGTCTCACGTGCAGCAAATGAAGCTGGCTTTGCGGGGCCAGCATGGGAGATGAAGCCCTCAATCAACTATCTGGGGTCTTCCCTAACCCTCTTTGGAGAAATGTGACATGTTTCAAAATAAGGTCCCGGAGAAGAGAAACTAGACTGAGGAGGCAGGAGAATGTAACAATGAGTTTAAGGAGAAACAGAGGAAATAAAAGGGAAGGGGTGCGGAGGTGGTGTTGGAAAAGCTCTGGCCTCTGTGATAGTCCCATAAATGTGCGGATGCCATCATGCTGGATTTGCTCCTCAATGAAAACTACAATGGCAAATGCTCCTCCAAGGCCACTGATCCTAAAGCCCCAGGTCCATGCCTGAGTGCTGGACTAGATGACCTTCAAGGTCCCTTCTAGCCCTACATTTCTATGATACTATAGTGTAGGAACAGGATAGTGGCCCTGTAAGTAATTTTTGAACCCTGGCTGTCTTCCATATTTCTGTAGCTACCAGACCTCTGCCGCAGTGTATGTATGTGGCTAGGCCTGACATGTTATATACATTGGATCACTTGATGATTCCCTGTTCGGTTCATTCCCTCTGAAGTACCTGGCATTCGTCACTGTCAGAAGACAGAATACTGGGCTGGGCTAGATGGACCATTGGTCTGACATAATCTGGCCGTTCTTATGTTCAGTAGAGCTGGTTGTGAATTTTTCAGGGAATGTTTTTTTCCATAGGAAAATGCTGATGCATCAAAACTGAAAATGGTCATGGGCAATGGTCGGTTGTGACAAATTTTCGACTATATTTTTTTTTAAATAAGGTTTTGAAATTGTCGCAGCTTTTCATTTCGACGTTTCCTAAATGAAACGATTCTGGTTTTCCCATTCAAAATGACTTTTTGTATCAAATTTTAAGCTAATTATAATTATTTTAAATGTAATAAAAATGGTCACAATCTAAATGAAATGTTTTGATTGCCCCAACCAATACTTTTTTTGGGAGGGGGGAAGGAGGGAAGAGAGATGTTCAGTTTGTGAAACTTACCGAGATTTTGACTTTTCATCCCATTTCAGGACATAATTGTTTTTTGAAAACTTGAAAATTTTAATGAAAAAAAACATTTCCTGACTCACTCTAATGTAGTAAACGTAGTTATTTGGCCTGTGTCATTCCTTCATATTAGGTAAGTTGTGTAAAGAGCAAAAGACAAGACAGGTCACTATCCCCCGTTGAGAAAGGAGGTCTTAAAAAAACTCCGAGCTTCCATCAAAATGTTTCCCTTTGGAGGGAGATTTGGCAGCTCAAAATCCCATGGAACCTGGAGATTAATGCAGTGTTGTCAACTCTCAAGATAGTAATATCTGTCTCATGCTATTTGATATTTTTCTGAAAGCCCCAGCTCCTGGAATCATGTGAATATGTGAGAATTTCAGCTTACTTTAAAAAAAAAAGTCTCTCTCTTTCTCTTGGTAATGGCAAAACAACTTGAAAACATGTCCCACAAAGGCTTAAAGCCCAGAAGATGATTAAACAGAATCCAACATTAATTATTTGTTAAAATAATCTCATGCTATCTGAGCCACTCTTGTGATTTTGGGCAGGCGTGACTCCTGATTTTTGAACATTTCCGGTTGGCGATACTGTCAGTGGGCAAAAGGAGCTACAACCCCCACCTCTAAACCACCCTGCAGACCCTCCATCTCTAGAGTACGGCTCTGCCTACCTCTGCTGCACTGTGCTCTGCTCACCTCCAAGAAGAGCAGACTGCAAGGAGCCCAGATGACTGCTGCTCACAGTGGCATTACCCTCCACTGTATTGTGTGTCAGAAGGAAGCAGGCTGCATTCAGCAGTTGCTCCCCAGCTCTGCTTCTCTACCTGCTACAAGGTACGTCCTATCCCCAAAGCCAGGAAGCCCTGAGCATCCAGAGTCAGTTGGAAACCTTCCATGTACGGCAGCAGGCAACACGGACAGCACTTCCTCCCTTCCATAGATTCAGGGTCCTCTCCAGCAAATATCCTTTCCACCTTCCCAATGCCTTACAACACAGGAAACCATGGTGCCCTTATTTAGGGAACTTATTCTCCTCTTACTGTACACACGCAGCTCAGATCAAAGTCAGTGGGATTTACAGTCACTTAAAGGGAGGAGACACAGATCCCTTTGGTCATCTTCTAGATCAGTTGGCCTGACTTCTGGCAAGTAGGGGCCTGGAGAAACCACAAGCCAGACAGAGCCCATGGAATAACCAGTAACCTGGTGATGAGGACACCTGCCTGGGATGTCGGAAACGCAGTTTTGAGTCCCTGCTCCAAATCAGGGACTTGCACTTGGTTCCCCCACATCCCAGGTGAGGGCTATCCTGGTCTCTCCCTCCCCAGAAATTCCATCCTGGACCTGAGAAACCATCCTTAAGAAATTGTCACTGAAACCGATTCACTGAAAAATTCCCCACCAGCTGTAACAATAACAACATTACGGTTATTTTCATTCCCGAATAAACGCTGACTCTAAGTAGCCATGTCCAAGCCAGGCCCAAAGTTCCCCCCCAAAGGGGGTTCAGGTGCATCATCTTATCTCGCTCCATTTCTATTGCTCAGTGGAACCTCTTTCCACATGACTCCATTTCCTTTTCCATTAGGTCTATGGGCTGCCTCTTCTGATACTCTCCACCTATTGCAAGGCCTGGCTTAACCAATCACCTGCAGCCCCTACCTACTCAGGCACAGCTGACCTTCCAAGCGATGTGGCGTGTTAGACAGCAGGACTGAGACCCGAATCTGAATTATGCAGGAGGAAAAATGGCTGACGCTATTCTGCTGCACTTGAGATCTGCTGGCTGCTAGAGTTAGAGTGGAAGTCAAAAAAGAAAGGAAAGGTTGAGACAGGAGAAAAAGTGGAAGTTACATTTTTGTGTTGCATTTTTAATTGCGTTAAAATAAATTTATTCTTTCTCAACCCTCCCAAAGCCGAGTCTCAAAGATCTGTAATTTCCCAGCAACTGGGCGGTATCAATATCTAATTACTGCATTGGTCATTTTTATTACATTAAAAACTGCATCCCTTCCAAAAAGAGAGACCTGTAATTTGCCAGCACTCTGTGGCACTGAATTCTAATCATGACATTACTTTTTTTTTTAAGTTGCACTAAAGAAATGAATTCATTCCAAAAGAAGATCTCTAATTTCCCAGTAGCTAGGCCATATCGATTCCTCATTACAGCGTTATTTCTAATCACATTAAATAAATGCGCCCATTCCAGAAAAAAGCTGGAATTTCCCACCACTGTTTCCAATTACCATGTCATCCCTTTCCTTTCTTAACTGGTTTTTAAGATGTCAACGTATCGGTTGGCCACACAAAAGGATTTTGTAGGCTTGCTGCTTCCTAACGGCTGTATCCATCTGATCATGGCGTGCCCAACTGCAGTGCCCACCTGGCTGCTAATAACCACTCTCACTTGACTTAGGATGTCATAAGGTCTCTAGGCAAGTTCAGCTGAATTGATTCCCCTCCTGCTGTGTATTTTGCCGCCGGCCCGTTACCATCCATTGTGAAGAGTTTGCAGGTCTTGGAGTTCTCATGGACGGGTGTGGACTTTCTGGAGGACACAGGCGAGTTGGTTGGGCTCAGCTGCACGGCGGTGGTGTCCTGCACCGTGTGCTCGCTGGTTTCTATCTCGAAGGCCGTGTTACCGGGTTTGATGAGTCCGATGTTGGAACCTGGCTTGGATTTCCTCGCCCCATGGGCGGGTGGTCTCCGGCTACAGATGCAGCAGGCCCCGAAGAACGTGAAAGCAACCACCAACAGGATGGGTCCGATGATGATGGGGGGGTTGTTCACGGGGAGGAAGGTCCCAAAAGCGAACGCTCCCACCAGGGTGATGTTGATCCCGGCGAGCATGATGCAAAGTCCGCAGGCGCAGCAGAGAGCAGGGGATGGGAGCCCCTGGGGCCTGGTCTTTTTCTGGCTAGGTTTCTTGGACAAAGAGGTGCTGCTCTTTTCACTGAACATGTTGATATGAGTCTCCCAGGGGACCTCGCACCTTACTGAGCACACATGGCATTGGCGAGATGATCGCTGGGCTTGTGCTGCCTTGAATTTCCTGTAGGAGGAGGAAAGGAAGAAAGAGTGTAACTGCTTGCTCATTATGTGGAGGGATTACCCAGGGGCCTTGGGAGAGAGCAAAGGGCATGAGAGGGAGCTGCCTGCGGGAGACTTGAAGCCTGGAGCAAGCTTGCTAAATGAGCCAACCAGAGACACCGGGCGTGGGGAGGGAACCGCACACAGCTGAGGTTCCTTATAAGAGGGCTGAAGCTTTTCTTGAAGGGGAATTCAGCTCTGAGCAGGGCAACTGTTAGCCGAACCCCAGAGAGGGTTACCTCCTAAGAACTTCTAAATGGACCATGTGGAGGAACCCTCTCATTCACTCAGGCTCTGAGGTCAGAGCCAGGCCTCGGGACAGACTCTTGAGACTTGGAGTCCTGCTTTATAGTTAATTTGTCTGAATAGGGGGGATGGAACAGCTTCCATATGAGGAGAAATTAAAAAGACTGGGACTTTTCAGCTTGGAATAGAAATGACTAAGGGGGCATATGACAGAGGTCTATAAAATCATGACTGGTATGGAAAAAGTGAATAGACAAGTGTTATTTACCCCTTCCCATAACACAAGAACCAGAGGTCACCCAATGAAATTAATAAGCAGCAGGTTTAAAACAAACATAAGGAAGTACTTCCTCACACAACACACAGTCAACCTGTGGAACTCATTGCCAGGGGATGCTGTGAAGGCCAAAAGTCTGAGTTCCAAAAAGAACTAGATCAGCTCTTGGAGGACAGGTCCATCAAGGCTATTAGCCAAGATGGTCAGGGATGCAACACCATGCTCTGGGTGTCCTAAGCCTCTAACTGCCAGAAGCTGGGAGTAAACAACAGGGGATGGACCACTCAATAATTGTCCTGTTCTAGTCATTCCCTCTGAAGCACCTGGCACCAGCCACTGTTGGAAGACAGGACGCTGGGCTAGATGGACCATGGGTGTGACCCAGTCTGGCTGTTCTTACATTAATAAACCCAGACCCAACGGGGTGCCTATTGGATGAGAAAGCATGTGGTGTCTGGTTAAAAGAGCCTGGCAGAGGGAGGAGAAAGAGTAGGACAGGGCAGAGACACCCCGCCAATAAGAGGGTGCCTGGGGGCAGCCAACTCTTTTACAGGCCCCTTTCCCAGGGCCACAGAGTTTGCATTTCTTACTCTACAGACACCTCATTGTTCTTCTTCAAATCCCTCCTTGAAACTGTCGCCTGCTGGGATGCTTACAAAAAGCTTGACAATGGCTGGGCAGCAGGTTTGCTATGACCTCTGCTCATCATCCTAACCTAGATCTTCTCAATGCCTTCTCACTGTGACTTTCTGTTTCCCTGGTTGTTGTATCCACCTGTTGTCTTTTGTCTTTGACTGATAGGGTGACCAGATGTCCTGATTTTATAGGGACAATCCCGATTTTGGGGTCTTTTTCTTATATAGGCTCCTATTACCCCCTACCCCCTGTCCCAATTTTTCACATTTGCTCTTGATCACCCTATTGACTGATACCATGAGCTTTTCAGGAAAGGGAATGCTCGTTTTGTTTCTATTTGTACAGTACTGAGCACGGGTTCTTTAAGCTCTACTGCTACACGAGTTTATAATAAAACCTGCCACTTGTCCTTTTGGAACAATTTTTAAATTTCATTTTCATGTCTTTCCTCCCCCCCCCCCCGCCCCAATTCGGTATTACAGTTAATATTTTTACATTATTTCATGATACATCAGTAGTAGTAGTACATAGTATGCCATGTCATATCAAATTATGATGTGACATCAACAATCACACCGGCATCTCATAAGATTATTTATCAGTCACATGGTTTATCATGTGCCTTTCCAACTTACTACATGGCTATCCCCTCCATATACATGGCAGACATACACTAGATATATGATGGAGCAGCCCGGGCTGCTCAAACACTCTAGATTATTCTAGACTGGCTCTGTCTTCCTGTCTCATCATCCACAAATTTGACCACTAATAAATTGGCATGAAAGGAACAGCCCACCAATGAAGGGCAAGCAGCAATCAAAAGCCAAATCCTGCAGCCAACCCCACTCACACTGAGTAGCACTAAACTCCAAGAGTAGCTCTGCTGCGATCATGGGAACAGCTCACAAAATAAGCATTCGGATTCAAAACTCATCGAAGTCAGTGAATTTAAGCCGACATTTGCGGTTTGGAGATGCCCAGCTTGAGTCACCTAGAGCCTGATTTACTGAGGTGCTGAGCACCTAGAACTCCAGTTGGATGGTTGCTGCAGGTGCTCAGAAAATTTGAAAATCTGACCCAAAGGGTCAAGTTAAGCACCTAAGAATAAAGACACCCGAAACCAGTGGCCTACCTTTGAGAAGGTAGGCCCAGATCCTTAAAGGCTTTGAGGTGCCTGTAGTACGTCCTAGCCGGGGCTCGACCCTTCCGGGCAGGAGGGGAGCCACACCGACTCACTACTGTGGGTACAAGCAGTCAGTTAGTCCCGAGACTCCGGCTCTTTGGTGCAGAGTCGGAGCAACTACAGTTAAAGCTCAGGAGCCCAGGCCCTGGATCAGGGCGGGGCAAACACAGTTAGCTCAGACCCTTGCTTGCTGGGGCTGAGCGGGCAAATAGTTCAAAGCCCAGGCCCTGGATCAGGGCGGGGCAAACACAGTTAGGCTCAGGTCCTTGTTGCAGGGGCTGAGCGAGCAAATA